>NC_071109.1:6352500-6587500 GCF_024256425.1 Clarias gariepinus | reverse complement strand
AAGAGAGAATGAAAGCAGTCTATTATATCTGTAGTCCTTTTTAAGGTCCTAGCTGTCATTCTCACTTTCTTCTTATCGCATGTGTTTTTTTCTTCTTCTCCTCCTTCTCTTCTGGAGACTAATGGTATTTCACATGCCAATCTCAGTTTCTCTGTTGTATTTGCAAGATCAAGGAGTTCAAGCTCCCACTCTTCAGAGCTTTCATCCTGAGAAAAGTGTTACATCTCTATCCTCGTTCTGGTTAGAACTGAGCATTGATCTCATGGATTTGAGTGGTGTGTGCCAGCGGTGATAGGAGTGGCTCGCTCGCCCTTCTGCATTTGGCTGAATTCGGGAGTTATTTGCTCAACATGTTCTGTTCTTGTTTAGCTTTGCATCAGATCAGCTGTGCTAGGAATTTACATGTCTGGGAATTTACAGATGATTGACGTACCGACATGTACAGTACATAAATATAGAGAGACTTAGTTTTACTTAAAATATGTATAAATAATTTGTTTTAATTTCTAGTTTAATTCACAGGGGATTGCTTTAGGATTCCATCAGAATATTAATTAAAGTGCAGTAATGAAAGTTGTAGCAGAACATGTCTATATAAATAGTTTAACAGCAAAATGAGATAAAAGCCAATGTCTGACTTTCAATGATTTTGGCAAGTTATTGTCTTAAGCTTACATACTGTAGTTGTCTATAACAAAACATTTGGCTTAAAAATTGCCGTATATTCTACTTTTACAACAGTTAAACTATGACTAGCTCTGGTTTTGCTGCATATATATACAGTGGAACCTCGGATTACGAGCTTAATTCATTTCGGAAGCGGGCTCATATTCCAAAACACTCGTAAACCAAATTAAATTTTTCCATAGGAAATAATGGAAACTTAAATTATTCGTTCTACAGCCCAAAAAAATAAATACATAAATATAATTAATACAAAATATAAAGTAAAAATAAAACAAATTAACCTGTACTTTACCTTAAAAAAATGGTAAAATAAATCCCGACAGATAAGGGTTTTCGTTTGTGCACGCGCGCGCACACACACACACACACACACATTAACGGATAGACCGTTTTTAAAACCGTTTAAAAATTAGCAAAGAACATTCCTAGTCACACTCGTGACCGCATACTAACAGGATCACTGGTGTAAGTAAAACAACAACAACAAAAAAAAAATAATTAAACAGCTCCTCACCTTTGAAAACAATCGCGACAAAGAGGAGTTTGTGTGTTTATTTGGCAACCTGAGAGAAGGGAGGCTGAAGGGGGGCTCGCTCGCGTTTACGGCCCCCTTCTCTCGGGTTGCCAAACAAACACACAAACTCTCTGCCTTACACGGACACAAACACACACACGCACACTCAAAAACACTGCAAGCACTAAAACCCAGCAGGGGAGACGATAGGTCTCCGCTTTACAGTCCCCCTCCTTTCAGGTTGCCAAACAAACACACAAACTCTTCTCTGTCGCGACAGAGGTGAGGAGCTGTTTAATTTTTGTTGTTGTTGTTTTACTTTACAGTAGTAATCCCGTTAGTATGCGCTCACGCGAGTGTGACTAGCGATGTTCCTTGCTAATTTTTAAACGGTTTTAAAAACGGTCTCTCCATTAATGTGTGTGTGCGCGCGCACGCACATCACACACACACATACAGCGTGTGTGTGTGTGTATTCACCCAGCAGGAGAGACGATTACCTACAATTCCGCTGCAAGAGAGAGAAAAACCGTTGGCTCACTTGTGATGACATAACGCTCGTTGTTAAAACAAGAAGCGCATGCGTGAAACATGATACTTGAACATGATGCTCGTAAACTAAGACAACGCTCGTTTTTCAAGTAAATTTTTAAAAAAAATTGTTGCTCGTCTTGCGAAACACTCGTAAACCGCGTTACTCGTAATCCGAGGTTCCACTGTGTGTATATATATATATATATATATATATAGAATATGCTGACTTTCACTGATTTTTGCCAAGTTATTGTCTCAAGCAACATAGTTGTCTATAACAAAACATTTTGCTTGAAAATTGCTGTATTTCTCTTTTACAAGTTCTTTTTATTATTGGTTTTGCTGCATTTGGGCGCCAGGCCCAAGCATATTTATGAAAGTATATATCCATAAAAGAAGATCAAAAAGTAAGATAATGAGTCAGCATTCAAGAGATGCACAGGCGCTTTGTGTATAAGAGACATAAGATAGACATGGGATGCTGTTTAGTTTGTAAGCCTGCTTGTTTTTGCCATGCCTGGTTCTCCAATCAGAGTTCCCGAACTCTGTTATAAACGTACTGTATGGAACGGCATAAATACGTATATACAGTTGGTTGAGACCTTCTACTGTAAACTGTATTATAAGAAGTCGTCAAAAACTGAAGCACTGAAAACTGAAGAAAATATGTTTTCCTATTTCAAGATGTTGCCATGACTTGTACATACAATAAGACAATAAATGTCAGAGTTTGTTATATATTGCTTAACATTTATTATTAATTAACGAATCATTGATAAATATTATTCATACTATTTCCATAGCCACAAACACAGCTGCAGGCTGATTTATCTATTATGCCAAATGTGATAATGAGTGGAGTTAAAGCATTTTGAAAAATCATCCAAAATGTATTAACAATTTTGACGAAATATTTCAGCATTTGTCTCATGGCTCAAAGAAACAATGCACAAAATATTTTTAAACATCTCAAAAACAAAAATATTTTTTTTCTTTAAAACTGACAAAATGGAGATAACTTGTTTTGCTGTCAAAATTAACACAAGATTAACACTCATTGGAGAAAAGGGTTTGAATTTGTCATCTTGGGAGCTTCAGTGGTCTTAACGTTTATTACAGTGCACTCTTGACCTGCTCTCCTGCATGGATGCACTGCTCCTTCATATTATGATTGTAAGATTTTTCAATCGGGAGGAACCTTGCATAACCAACTCCCTGTCATTAATGTGCTAATGATTATGACTGACACTGCAAACTTTAACATATAAGCACTACATAAAGGTCAGAACTGCAATTTAATCATGTAAAAAAAGCAAACTTTTAGTTAATAACTACTAAATAAATTGTAAGTATAAATGCTGTTCAAGTCTAACTGGGATTGCACAGAATAACAGAACACTATCTCAATCTGTACGGGGTTGGTCTTTTGGTTGCTTTCGGCAAGGAGTCACCAGTCCAGTCTGCACACAAGCTTGGCACAGGTCCGAGCTTTAGACGGGTACTGCATCCAGCGGCTGGGGTTTGGGGGTTGCCTGGAAAACTACTACTGAGCCATCAATGTCCTCCACTTTCTTTATCTACAGTATATAATGTATATATTTCTTTTCCCAGCATTCCACTACTTCTTGAATACCATCAAGGTAGAAAGTGTTTTCAGTAGGACGAAGCCATAATCGAACCGCCTGCTTCACGTCTGAAATGCTGGCCTCCCGGGAACTGCTTTAATGGCTGTGGTATCATTTGGATTTGAACTCACTATGATAAGTTGAAGATGTACCTGTTGCCCCTTTCATTACCTTTTTCAATAAACTTGAGCTAGATAGTTAGCAGCTAATATACTAATAAAAAAAACACTTACTGTACATGCCACTTTACCTAAAGACTGACACATACTGTAAGACCCAACGTCGTTCACATCACACCATTAATAACTTCTTTTGCTACAGTAGGTCCAAAAAAAAAAAAAGTCCCCTGAGCTTCAAAGCCAGTTGTCAAGACATTCTAACATGAATGAGCCTGGGGAATGTCATAACACAGCGTTTTGTCACTTTTGTCATGTCTCATGTCAAGTTGACATCCAAATTTAGCCTTCATGGAGGCTAACACTTTCTGGAATAAACCTGTGTTACAGGGGAGTGTTATTGTACAGCACTTAACTCTGAGTTAGGGCGTATAAAAATGCAGCAGTCTCCTGAACTAAAAAGGAAAGAAAAAAAAAATCAATAAGTCATTTCTAGAGGTCAAGACTGCTATTAGATACTGTACAATGTCAGAGATGCAAGTCAGAGATGATTGATGCACCTAGTGGGAAACACACATACACTATATGAACACTTGACCATTACAGATGCTAAATACTTTTTTTTTTTTCTTTTTTTTTTGTACTGCACAGCAGATCAGGTAAGAAAGTAATAATGGTGTTCTCGGTCATTTTACATTTATGATGATCTACTGTAAAGGCATCATTTTAGTCTTGGTAAGGACATAAACTTTAATGCACTTTTTGTAAGTCGCTCTGAATATGAGCGTCTGCCAAATGCCTAAATGTAAATGTAAATGAACCCTGAAGTTAGGTACAATTTGATGTAAGACCATTGTTTAGGTAATTGGGCACTTTATGGAGGTATTTATGGATGTATTAGTTATTTTTCATCAGTGAAAGTGAAGGGAAAGAAGATTGATATTGCTTAAAGCACAAGGTCAATAATTGCAAGTCTAGACAGTATTCATCAAATAACAGTCTGAGAATTAATACGGTATCATTTTGTATCATGCTGTGTACAGGAAAAAAAAAAATTTAAAGTTAGATGAGTGAAAAATCATCACCCTAAAAAAATTTGACTTTAGCACTCAGCAGGTGATAAGCAGCTGGTAATTTCCTGACAGCTGAATTTCAAATGATTATAACACAGATGAATTATAAACAGATTTTTCCTTTTTTTAAACATGTAATTTGACAAGTATGTGCAGAACAAAGAGTTCTCTCAGTCTCAGGCTTACTGTACGTCAGTATGTGTAACTAGTGCTTAAATCATACACTATGTATAGAAAAAGGAGATGATTGTCCACATATTCAACAACACATCTGACCTGTAGACAGGATCCACAGCTTGGCTATGCTGCTAAGAGAAAAATCCAGTCTTGCTAAATGTCAGCATTATTTATGTGTCCTAGACTGTCTCATTACGGACTGTCTGTGGCTTGTTAGACTGTCATATGAGACAGTAATTAAAGCAGCCCGTGGGAACATGGCATTAGTAAGTCTGATGTGAGGTTAAAGCCTCGAAATGACTAAAGATAGAAAGAATTGCTGTAAATTTAAGAAAGTTTCTCCGACTTCCAGCTAGTTTTTTAGACAGTAAAAAGAGCCGTATTGGAATAAAGGCGTGTATTAATAAGTAAGTAAAAAGTAAGTACTGTAAGTAATTAGCAATATAGACTGCCTGCAGTGTTTTCATTCCATTTCAGGGTCAAATTATTGGCCTGCACTGAAGGTTGAAAGCAGAGCTATGTTTTTTTTTTTTTTTTTTTACGTATAAGCATGCAATATGATGAGAACTCATAGACTTGGGACTAAACAGCTGTGTTACCATAAGAAAACCACTTGTTAGTGAAACTCATCAAAAGAAATTGCTAATGAGCATAAAAACTGGACACTGGTGCAATGGAAAAAGGGCATGTGGTCTGATGAGTCCAGACTCAGAGCGATGTGTGCGTCAGGGTAGGAAGGGACGTGCATTAAGCGATGCATCCGTGGTGCGTGAAGCTCACTGTACAAGCTTCTGGAGGCAGTGTTATGATCTGGGGTTGCTTCAATAGGTCACATTTAATGTGGCAATTCCTTTTCCAGAATCACTGGATCAAGACGATTTCATATAACAGAGTCAGAATCAGGTTTTTTCAGTCAAGGAATTTTTGATAATGAGGTGCAAAATATACAGAAAAAATAAGAAGTAATAGTTAGTGGTATATATCCTCACGCCTTGAGTGTTTGAATCTCACCTCGTATTTGTGTGCTTGGAGTTTCCATGTTCTCCTTGTGCTTGGTGTCGGGCTGCATACTGCATACATCATACTTATATTTACTTTATGCAACAGCTCTGAGAAAGAAACCAAATTTTTTTATAGAGTTGTTGAAAAGTTTAATTTAATCTTTTTTTGTTAGCTGATGACCAACACTTGTTTTACTTTGGCTAAACAAAGTATGCAAAACTATATATATATATATATATATATATATATATATATATATATATATATATATATCTTCTGACATATTATTTCATTTATTGTAAGATAATTATTGTTAACAACACTTGTTATTGCCATTACAACAAGTTAAGTTTAGCTTATTACAATTTATTTGTTACCACTCAGGGTTTTTTTTCTTCCAAATTTTGCGACAAAATATATTTAAATATATACCATTTTTCAAAAAAGAAGTTGTTGAATAAAATGTTCAATTACTTATTTTGTCACTCATGTTAATTCCTTCATGTGATGTTGAAGTGTCCTCTTTTCATTCACAAAATGAGTTCCCTTTCGTCAGGGTAAAAGCAACATTTATTATTAATTTCCTAACATATTACAGCCTTGATTTGCCTGAATTGACAGTGAATAAGGTGAGTCGAACTGTTTATGAAACAACCCAAAGTAAGCTTAAAAAAGTATTTTATTTTAGGGTTTTGATTTTACTTTTACATTTTTTTATTCTTTAAAAATGCTTACAAATTTCCCCTAATTATTCTTGAGTTATTATTAGATTTTTAAAAAGATTAAAACGCCTAATGAACATAAATAAATTTGTACACATCGCAATATATATCGCGGGAAAAAAATATATCGCAATAAAAAATTTTCCCAATATCGTGCAGCCCTAGCTTGGTGGGTTTCCTTCAGGTACTTTTAGAGACACCCCATTTAGGGTGTCCCTTGCCTAGTGTCCTGGGGTAGGCTTCAGGCCCCTTTGTGACCTTACCCTAAAGTTTTACTTGGCAATATTTTACAATAAATCCATGTTCAATATACACTACCAGTTAAAACTTTGGACGCACCTTCTAATTCAATGGTCCTTCCTAATAATTTTCACTGGTACTGTATACACACGTTAAGTAAAGAGAGGAGATATACGGTATATAAACCATGCTTACATTGCACTCATGTCCATGATAAAAACCCTGAACTATCCCTTTAAGAATAAATACTATCATAACTGAAGTACTGTAATATCAAAATGTTACAATATTGCATAATGCTTTGAAACATAAAGTGTTTATTTATAGCCAGCTAAAGCTTGAACCCTAACCCCATCAGAGGAATTGTTGAGCTAACAGGAAATCCATGCTAACTGCAATAATCACTCTTTAGCCGGCAGTGGACCCCGATTTACTAAAGCTTGAAATTATTATTAATATGAAGTTATATGAAATCCAGTGTTGCTTGTTAACTGTTTTATTTATTATACAAGGGTGAGTCAAAAATTATTCACACTCCGGTTGTTTTAAAACTTCTTTTTCCAGCACTGTTTTTTCAGCACTTTCCGTTCAGGTCTACTGTTTCCCCAGACTTGGAAAACTATGTAGGTGTAAATGTGTTACATCAATTTATTTGTAACTGCAGTGCGAGCAAAAATGAATGCCCCATTGTGATTTGCACAAAAGAAGAGCAGCAGGCAGTGATTTTTTATTTTTTTGTGTGTATTCGGGGTGTGCCCGGTGCTGCTATTTATCAAAAACGATGTATGCAGTATCAAGAAGGTGTTTGGATATCTGCCAACAATATTTGGATCGATACTTTAAGGAAAGGTCAAAGTTTCTTAAAGAGAATCACTGATGACGAGAAACTAATTTATCACTACAAGCCTGAGAGTAAACGGCAGAGTATGGAACAGAAACATCCTCAATTGCCGACTGAGGAAATGTTTAAAAATCAACCATCAATTCATCATGATGGAAAATTCATCAACGCTTACAGTATTCTGGGATTCTCAAGGGCTAGTATTTGGACATTTAAAATAAAAAAGGTTCAACAATCAAGAGTGCTCGTTACAGTGAGATGCTTATTGAACATCTGAAGCCTAAACATCGGATAAACAATCCAATCTCACTCTATTGGACTTCCACAGTTTGGTCCCTTGACAGCAGCCCTATGAGGATGATGATTCACTTCTGATGAAGTTATATAAAAATGTGGAAAATCTTGAAAGGTCCAAGGGGTATAAATACTTTTGCAAAGCACTGGGTGTTTAATTTATGTGCATATACATTAGACCAACACAAAGTGGCACATAATGGTTTTCAAAATAAAAAAAAAATATATTTTTAATAAAGTGTGGTGTTTATTTGTGTTCAACCCCCTTTACTCTGATTCCCCTAAATAAAATCCAGTTTAACCAATTGCCTTTAGAAATCACCAAATTAGTAAATATAGTCCATCTGTGTGTAAATTATCCTTAGTATTAACACAGCTGTTCTGTGAAGCCCTCAGAGGTTTGTTGGAGAACATTAGTGAACAAACAGCATCATGAAGCATCATGAAGCCCAATGAACACACCAGACAGGACAGGGATAAAGTTGGAGTATGGAGAAGTTTAAAGCAGGGTTAGGTTCTAAAAAATATCCCAAGCTTTGAACATCTCATGGAGCACTGTTTAATCCATCATCTAAAAATAAAAAGAGTACGGCACAACTGCAAACCTACCAAGACATGGCCGTCCTGACAGACCAGGTGAAGAGAGGCCCATAGTAACTTTGGAGGAGATCCACAGCTCAGTGGGAGAATCTGTCCATCAGGACAACTATTAGTCGTGCACGCCACAGATCTGGCCTTTATGGAAGAGTGGCAAGGAGAAAGCCATTGTTGAATAAAAGCCATAAGAAGTTCTATTTGCAGTTTGCAACAAGCAATGTGGTGGACACAGCAAACACGTGGAAGAAAGTGCTCTGGTCAGATGAGACCAAAATTCAACTGTTTGGCCTAAACACAAAAGTATGTGTGGCAGAAAACACTTTGCATGGTGGTGGCAGCATCGTGCTCTGGGGATGCGTTGCTTACGCAGAGACAAGATAGCTGGTCAGAGGTGATGGGAAGATAAATGGAGCCAAATACAGGGCAATCTTAGAAGAAAACCTGTTAGAGTATGCAAAACATTTAAGACTGGGGCAGAGGGTTATCTTTCAGCAGAACAATGAGCCTAAACATACAGCCAGAGCTACAATGGAATGGTTCAGATTAAAGTATATTCATGCGTTAGAATCGCGCAGTCGAAGTCCAGACCTAAATCCAATTGAGAATCTGTGGCAAGACTTGAAAATTGCTAGGCTCTCCATCCAATCTTGCCTAAGCTTAAGCTATTTTGCATCAAAGAATGGACAAAAATCTCACCTTTATTTTATCTAGACATCTAGAGACATACCCCAAAAGATTCAAGGAGGCTTAATACAAAGGTAAAAAGGTACTTTTTACTACTTACATTTTTTAAACCATTTATTATTTTCATATATGAATACTATTGGGTGTGAAAACTTTTTCAAGACACTGTATAGTGTGTCTACTGTATATACACAGTTTATACAGTATATATACACACACACACACATTAAATGTCTAATAATGACTCCAAAATATGTCCACTGATTCAGTGTGTTATATTCATATGCCACAGATGGCAACTATAAATAGTATAAAATAGTAATAACATATATCTCAATATTGTGCCTGGCACTAAATAAAAAAGAAGCCCTTGGTCCCCCTTTAGCCTTCAGTATTATTCGCGAGTGGAACGATGCTAGCATCAAATACACTCACAATGTACCCCTGTTGTCGACCAAAAAAGCATCGAAACCTCAGTGTTTTGTCATTGCTCTATTCTACAGGCTTCCCATTTCGTCTCGTCTCGTGTCTCGTCTCTGATGCACGCTGATGCACGGCTTTCTCTGACCTCTCTGACTCGCGGGCCTCTCTGATGTTATGAAACCCTTTCATGCTGCGTTTCCCTGCTTTTCCCGTGCAGGTGGATGAGTTGCAGTGGAAACATGCAGTGCCCATTTCTAGCTTTTCAACGCTGCCACTTTGAAGCTCGAGTTGTGAACGTCTCTCCGGGGAGATGAGTGCGCCTGACGCCCCATCGCACCTGCTCGTTCACACAGCTCAATCATAGGCGCATTCACTCCGGCACGCTTCTGTGAACATCTGTTGCAAAGCACATAAGAGGCTGTATGCCATGATATGACTCTCCAGCAGAGGTTCATTTACAGTTTAAGGCAGAATCTACTATTTTATCTTTGATGCATGTGATAAAATATAACATCCCTACCTTTTTTTTTTTGATTGCTAGGCATCTAAAAATATATCAAGGCTAAATCAAAACAAAAAAAAAAGCAGGGGGTCTGCACATTCCTCTTTTGCACATATCTCAATGTAAGTTCTAGCATTTGGATAATAAGTATGAGAATGACACACTACTTCTTCCCTCACTATACACGCACTGTATTGGAAGGAAGAAGGAGCCAAATTGCAGCACTTAGCCCCAGGCCAAGCCCTTTGCTCATTTTACGATGCTGTTTTTAGAGCAGGATGATGTTATTTTTCCAGCCAGTGGAGTAATTGTCTGGTTTTGTAACCTGTGTTCAGTGTCCTCTTTGACAGGAGCCATTTGTGCTGCTGCAATGTAGCCTACACTTCTCTCGTTTCCGAGACGGAAGATGGAGCTGCAGTGAGTATCAAAGTAAGGTTATACTCAAGATTACTAACTATACGCCATGTACAGGTACACGCTTCTTCTTAAATGTCATGCTAGTAAATACAAGAGAAAATAATTAGGCGTGTCAATATTAACGTGTTAATGAGTGTGATTAATCTAGATTAATTTTACGGCATTACTATTTTAGCCTTTATTTTAGCCTGTAATTGCGGACAATAAGATTATAAGACTGAGGAAACATCATGAGGTGTGCTGAACGGCAAATTTCATTATTAAAAGCTTTTAGATTAAAGTTTTGTGCTCGGGATACCTTAAAGGGAAAATATTTTTACAAGAATATGTTAATTTAATTAATTTGTTAATTTTTGGATTTAAGCACCTGGGTTCAAACTCGTCGGTGGGTTGCCACGCACCATACTACCCAGCCACTCTTCCTATTCAAGAAACACTAAATGTAATGTTAATGTTTGAGATATTATAAACCTGCATAATCTGTTTTCTCTATAAACAGTTCCTCATGCATTTATTTATTCCAACATTGCACATTTATAATCCAAGTACAAGTTAAATATAGAGTATTTAAAAATTGTGATTAACTATGAGTGGCACGGTGGTGTAGTGGTTAGCACTGTCACCTTGCACTTCCAGGGTCCGAGTTTGCATATTCTCCCCGAGCATGGTGGGTTTCCTCTGGGTACTCTGGTTACCTCCCACAATCCAAAGACATGTAGGTTAGGTTAATTGACATTCCCAAATTACCAATAAGACTAATCTGCATGTCTTTGGACTGTTGGAGAAACCTGGAGTACCCGAAGGAAACTCCATGCACGCAGACCACGTGGAAGGAATGGAACTCAGAACCATCACAAAGCTTCATCACTAACCACTACACCACCATATAAAGAGATAACAGCTGCTTACCTTTATCTTAGCATGTACCTTTAATTACCGCTCTCTAATCTCTGTTTTGGTAGAAACCATGACAATCAGTTGAAAGAACCGAACGCCAGCTAAGTTGTGTGTGTGTGTGTGTCCATGAACTAATCAAAACCTGTTGGTGTCAGGTTTACATATTATTTGCCTGTTTTGTTTTTTTTTTTTTTACATTTTAAGCAAGATTTAGTGAAGACATAGCTCCATGGGTCCCAAGACGGGAAAAGAGCCACTTTCAATTTCGTTTTTTTTTTAAAGCAGCTGGAGGCCAAGAAGAATCATATATTAAGGTTATGTGAAGATTAATGTTAATTTATTTTATATTTGACTTCATTTACATGTCTTTTTTAAATGTTTAGATTGTTTTCATATGCAAAAATATGATTATAGTGTTGGAAATTGGTAATATTGGTAATATAATGCATTTGATGTATTTCCTATGGGAAAATTGGTTTTGCAATAAGAACTCACCTCCGGAACAGATTAAATTTGTATGCTGAAGTACCACCGTATACAGGATTCTTGGCAACTCTAGTTAAGGCTAAACTAGCATCAGATTAAAAAATATTTTTGCATGAGGGAGATGTAGAGAGAAAAAAAAGTTACAGTAGAGACTCACATATCTGCTTTAGAGAAAGCTGTTTAAAATTCCTAGATGATTCCAGATGATGAGCAACGACAGTAAACAACAGTGGTTATCACTTATCGGATTAAACATGCAAAAAAATGTAAAAATGCACATAAGGCTGAGAGGCGTTGCGATCTTTTCAAAGCACTGAAAAAAACATATTTGTTTAAACTTGTCATTCTAAACCACTTTATTTATTTATATATTTTTATTTAGATGTACGGTGTGCATGTGTCATGTTTCCAGCTAATTTATGTAGTTCTGTGAGATCTCTGAATTATACACCACACAGATGGCAATAAGCTTTTTTATTTATTTATTTTTTTAAACTGGCAGGTGTGAAAAGCATTGCCTTCGCAGGTGATAATTAACATTTGCTGACATGAAATCTATTAACCCGAATGGAAGTTAAACTAAAGTAACTTAGCTTAGAATTATTACTATGGTAAACTATAGTACATACCGTAAATACCATAGTATTATTGTGTTACTTTAGACATTACCAATGTAGCCACAATACGCTACTCATTGAGTCCCACCATGGCAGTTTAGCAGGTATGTTTTCTATGTACTGTACATCATACTCTATTGGATATGTAGGTACATGCTAATAGTACAGTATAGTATGGGCAGTACCATGTTACGAGTATTAATATTATGAGTTTCAACATAAAGTATGGCATTTAATTAATGTTACATATTTTTGGCAGTATCCTGGTATGTGTTCAATATACAGTGGAACCTCGGATTACAAGTAACACGGTTTGCGAGTGTTCCGCAAGACGAGCGAAGAGTTTTATTAAATTTTGACTTACAGTAAAAACGAGCATTGTCTTGGTTTACGAGCACCGAACATCATGTATCACGCATACGCTTCTTGTTTTGACGCCGAGCGTCACGTGATCACACTCCGTTAATGCACATAATACACATACACACACACTTAAACTCTCCCCTTTACAGCCCCCCTTCCACCCCCTCCTCCTCTCGGCTTCACACACAGAAACAGACGGACACTCTCTGCACACACAGCGCCTGCGTGCACAAACAGAAACACTTATTTGTCGGGATTTATTTTTACTTTCTTTTAAAGGTAAAGTGCAGGTTAATTTGATTTATTTTTACTTTATATTTTGTATTATTTTTTAATGTAAGAATAATTTGGGTTTCCATTATTTCCTATAGGAAATTTTAATTTGCTACGAGCCCGCTTCCGGAATGAATTATGCTCGTAATCCGAGGTTCCACTGTAGCAGTACCATACTATGGTACATGATAGAATCCTGGAGTCTATCCAGGAGACTTAGGGCATGAGAAGTCATTTACATTTTACATTTCTTTTAAATAAAAGAATAATAATCATTTTATAATTCATTTTGAAATGACCATAAAATATTTATATATAGTTGAATGTTCACATTAATAAAATCTTCAGAACTTATAAGCTTGAAATTATGTCTTCATTTAGCCTAACGCTTTGATCAAAGTTATGATGAAAGGTTTGGGCGAGAAGATTTACATATTTAACTTAAGCTGGGTCAGTTTTACATTTGTGAACATAATATACCTTTTAAATATTTTTAATTATACTCTATAGAAATTTTTTTATACTTATTTCCTGTAATCATTGAGGTTATAGTAGCGATTGTTTTTTTTAAATTATAATTTCTTTTTAATGTCTATGTACTGTACAGAGAACTTCATCCTTACAGTAATTATATGATTTTTCTGGTTCAATAACAACATGAATATTAATTTGTTTATTATTAGGTTTAGATAACGTATGTGGAACGTTCAGTATACTTGGAGTCTCCTTAGGATTGAAACAATAATGTATCAAAATGAGCACATTAATATATCTGTCAGAGCTGCTGTTACAGAATATTAATCAAGAGCCTCTGAGCAATTAGATTCAAGAATTCATCAGCACTGTGGTATAAACTCATTTATCTTCTTTAAATTAGTTAAATATCATGATTTATAGTAAACGGTATGTGCTTTACATTCTTGATAATCCGTATTGTAATATTATATTTTTTACCAACCATTGGGTGCCATTTTGCATTTTAGCCGTTACCAAACTTGTATTTAAGTAATGTTAATTCAGTTATTTTATGATTTACTGTAAAAGCCAAGTGTATAACATGATGTAATTAGAATTATGATTAATATATTTTTTTGCAAAGTGTGAAAAGTAAAGGCATATGTCATATGCCTCTTAGTCACAGGCCTGGACAAAAGGATGAACTCGGATCTTCGAAGGATGCATGGCTGAGGCACATTACTGTACGAGAGATCGGGTTTGTAGCCTGTAATAAATCAATGCCGAGACTGGGAATTGTTTGGCATAACAGGGGCGCACTCTTGACAAATGAGATGTGAAAACAATCACTCTGAATAATGGCAGGAGCCCCACTGGATCTGACTCTAAAAGCGTGTGTGTGAGAGAGAGAGTGTGCCACCCGGGCTGCCATAATAGCTCCATAAAACAGCCTCTCCAAAGACACTCTGCACTCATAATCATGGCTTGAGACAGGACCCTTGGCTCACTCTAAGCGAAAGAAATTAAAATGAAAGGAGCATCGCACATTCCAATTACATATTCCTCATATTTATTTGTAAGGGGGTAATGGTCAAGATTAGAATAAAAATTCTCTCATGAACAGTTTTCGGATATTGATTAGGTTATAGCTGAAGTCATCTCGGGTAAATGCCGCAATGTCCTGGAAAAAAAATAAACGAGTTTCATTTGCAGGTCCCCTTTCTCTGTGGTAGGCATTCACAGAACACAGTATGTGATAAAATGTTGGGATACTAAACCCGGTGCTTGGACCCTTTAAGAAATCTGAACCACTCTGGAAGTGAGGTCGGTGTCGTGTTATGTCCTTGACTTATTTTTGATTGGTTAAAGCCTTAAAGGTTTCTAATGAAAAACTTTTTGTTTTATTTGGATACTGCCATTAATTAACATTTTCTAAACATTTACCAAAAATAAAATAATTGGAAACAAATAAATATTCTTCACTAAATTTTTTTTGAGTCTGAGCCCAGAGTAGTCTTCCATTATGATGTTCGATGTGAACAAAAGCCTGATTTTCATGCATTGTGCTTCTGCCACAGAATTGACAAATTGGAAAATTGCACGAATGAGCAAAGTACACAGTACCTATCTTGCTTGAAAAATATAAACCGATCAGCCATAACATCAACACCACTGCCTGTGAAACTGAACAACATTGATCACCATAATATTAATATTGATAATGGGTACACAATGCTCATGCGAGGAGTAAAGGCCACCCTGGTCATCTGATCCAACAGAAAAGCCAATAAAGCACAAGTTACCGAACAAAAATTCAATGCTCAACATGATTGAAAGGCATCAGAACACCCAATGCATCACTGCACTATATGGTCTATTTTAAAGGTGACCTATTATGCAAACTAGTATTTAGACATATTTTATCTAAAATATTTTAGACAATCAGATGGTGTGCATGAACAAATAAAAACATGAAACATGCTTTTTGTGCTTTTTTCATTTTTGTGAAGGTCAAGGCTTAAACAAGCAATTTAGCTTTTCCCTCCTAATGTGACCTCATAAAAGAAGCCCGGTTGTTCTCTGTAGGGGCATGGCTCAGACGTAGCTGAAATGCTACGTTTATAATAGAGGTATAATAAAAGGAACTTACTGTATGTGTGAAAAGTAAATTATCTAATACAGTACATACATACACAGGAGCTCCAAGATCTATTTTTACTTGTTAGAGAAATAGTAAAAATATGCGACTTCATTTGGGGTTAGTGTTTAGTCTTTCTAGATCTCTATGTTTGAATGTAAAATAGATTTTAAAATACTCCTGAACGCAATGTTTACTGACGATCATGCTGACATTTCCACCACACAGGGGATGACACGTTTGCTCCTCTGACTTGGTTTGTCATTTTTTACTTGATGGTTTTGGGATTACTGTTGAACTCTAACACGGGTTCGAGCCTTCATTTTAGTAACAACATGCTTTTAAAGCTCTTCTTTGAAGTCTGTGTGTCTGTTTTGATCTCTTCAACCTTGTGTATCACTGGATAATAGAAGTCAAGGATGAATGTGTTTCATGTTTTTCTTCCAACGAAATCAATCAGTGAATTATAATTTGGTTGCGAGTACTGCTGCACAGTTATTAACCCAGTTCCCAATATGGACCTGTACAATCATTTAATTGCAAAAGGTGGAGACTAATTACAGGTAATACATACATAGTTGGAAATGTAATGAAGAGTTTGTCAATAATGTAGTTTTTAAATACTTTTAAGTTAAAAATATTGGCAAAAATTCTTTTTATGAGAACATTTGTCCAATAATTTGGTGTTGACACAGATACATATGTTGGAATGCAAAATGGTACATTAAATAGGTAAATATAACAATTTAAATCACAATGTCTAAAACAATTATAATTGTTTTTATTTTTTATCAAATTGTGCAGCCATAGTTGAAAGTTGAAACCAGGACCAAAAGTTTGGGATTTTTCAGAAACTTCAGAATCTCCAAATATATTCCCCCAATAGGTCGATGACACAGGATTTATGTGATGATTTCAAATATAGTAGGAGCAATTAAGAAACGTCAACGAAACATGTTAATGAACAAAAAACATGTACCTCAAGCTTGAACAAGCCTGAATCACATAAGCAGATTTATAGTGTATGTGAAGTCTTATTATTATAAAACTTGAATCATGTTCATCATTCTGGTCATAAAATGAGACAAGCAGGAATGAAAGTACTATTAAATAATATTGCGCTAAAATGCCCCCCTGCCACAGATTGCCCCTGATATAATCTCTATTAAATATTATATTACAGCATAAATTGATATTTATTATGATCAAATATTACATTACTAATATGACAAGCCCTAGCCAGTAACGTTCATCAAAACCACTAATGCAAAATTGGAACACAATATTTCTTTTAGCAGTAATTCCCCATGTGCACCGTGGTTTAGTGGTTAGCACTGTCGCCTTGCACCTTCAGGGTCCGGGTTTGATTTCCAACCAAGTTTGATTCTAGTCACTGTGTGCATGAAGTTGTTGTGCATGTTCTCCCCGTGCTTGGTGGGTTTCCTCCGGGTACTCTGGTTTCCTCCCACAGTCCATAGACATGCAGATTAGGCTAACTGGCGTTTCCAAATTGCCCCTAGTGTGTGAATGAGTGTGTGTATGTGTGTGAAGGATTGGCAGTCTGTTCAGGGTGTACCCCATCTTGTGCACTAAGTCTCCCGGGATAGGCTCCAGGCCCCCCGCGACCCTGAACACCGGATTAAGCGGTATTGAAGATTATTTGAGACGAGGGTTTTGCCATGTAATACAAAATGTTCAAACTTAATAAATATGTTTGTCATCAGTTAAATATCTTTATAACTATGAACTATGACACGATTTTGAAAAATACATTAAATTAATTTTTTTATACAATAAACATACTGTATATATACAGTATTTATGAAAATGAATACATAAATACATAATGATAAAAAAAGCATACATTTATTTATTATTATTTTATTTCAGAGAGATCAGATCAAAATAAATGCATTTTTAGTGCACGGTCCTATTACCACAACCTTCATTGCTTCATATCGCTCTTCTTCATATTGTTTACTTCTTCTTGGCTTCATGCATGGTGGGAAAAAAATTATTCTGCTGTCTGTTTTGCTGGAATAAAATAGAATATCATAACTTATTCTGCTGCACATTTTACTTAGGAGATTTTGCAACAAATGCCTGCCTGCCAAAACCCCACAGCACTGGATATCAGTCAGTTCCAGCACATTGGCGGAAGCTTGTGCTCACTTTAACTAGCAGTAATGAAAGATTAAAAAACAACAGAGGTAGTTCAGAACGACTTAAAAGCAATTATTAGGGAGAAAAAGATGACACACTATTATAAGTAGTATTTTCCTACTGAAAATAATTCTGTGCCTTGTTTTAAATGTGGATTTTGGCAGGCGGCTGCTCTCTCCTCCAGTGGTACGCATGCAGACTTCGGAGAAGAGTTATAATCACAAATCAAAAAATCATACAGTGTAAAAAAAATTTAATTTTCGAAGTGGAAAAGAACGACCATATAGAGAGAATACACACCACAATCAAAGACAACAAAATCTGCTGCTCTTCCTAAATTTCCTACATTCAATTATAGGAATAAATCAACAACCCTGCATGGCTTTGTTACACCAAAGCAACACCCATCTGAGTGCATAGATCAGATCAACAGTGATCATTAAAAGCGTAGCAAGCCTTTATTAACAGTTAATAAACACTGATCTATGTGTGTGTGTGTGTGTGAGAGAGAGAGAATCAAGGATTACCTATAAGACGCACTGGATTTGTGCCTTAATCACCATCCCATGTGTCCCAAACTGTTGTGTAGATTTTTTTTCTTTCTAATTTTCAAAAGTTCATTTTAAATTTAAGTAAGAAACTCTTACTAGACTTTTATTAAATGTTTCACTTTAAGTGAAACATGTAATAAAATATCAGCTACACAAAATATGGGCTGCAAAATTATGGTCAAAGATTTACCTAGAAATCTCTATTTTTATTTTTTTTACAGGAAGGACAGTGACCTGACAGTAGCACACCACAAGAGGGTGTTATATCAATGATATACTGTACATACAGTACAGTACATTCCTAAAGTACAGTATACTTTATATTGGTAAGAGAATTAATAAATAAAAATGATGACTGATATTTTCTACTTTTTCTACAAGCTACTGAATATGTGTAAATAAAAGAAAAATTGTTAACATTAATTTTCTTGTTTAACATACTTAAGAAGACCGGTGGACAAAAAGGCCATGTTAATTACATTTACATTTAGTCATTTGGCAGACGCTCTTATCCAGAGCGACTTACATTTTTATCCCATTACACATCTGAGCAGTTGAGGGCCACGCTCAAGGGCCCAACAGTGGCAACTTAGTGATTGTGGGGTTTGAACCTGGGATCTTCTGAACCATAGTCCAATGCCTTAACCACTGAGCTACCCCTGGCCCAGGGGTAGAGAGAGTGGTTCTGAGAGTGGTCAGGGCAGACACCAATGGTAACTCAAATAATAATTCTTTACAATAGTGCAGAGCAGAAAAGCATCCCATCATACAGTACACTCACCGACCTCTCCATTAGGTCCACCTTGTTGATACTGGGTTGGACCACCTTTTGCCTTCAGAACCGCCTTTATTCTTCATAGCAAAGATTTAACAAGGTGATGGAAACATTTCTTAGAGATTTTGGTCCATATTGACATGATAGCATCAGTGAGTTGCTGCCGACCAGTTGGTTGAACCTCCAACCAACAACCATGCTGTGTTTACAGTCTCTTACAGTAAATCAACTTTCTTCTCTACTTGGATGTTCATTTGCATTTACAACTTGAGCAGATTGCCTTGACCATGTCTGCATATCTAAATACATTGAGTTGCTCCCATGTGATTGGCTCATTTATATATTTGCATTAACAAGCTGTTGAACAGGTGTACCTAATGAAGTAGCTGGTGAGTGTATATCAAACCCTAGACAGGGAGAAAGGATGCATAAGCAGAAGACCACATTATAATAGGTTCACCTTCAGTGGACAGATGAAGATTTGAAAAAAGCCACCAGGCAATGTGTTTTCTTTTCAATCTTAATTCATTCTTAAAATCAATACCTTTATACTGTGAATACATAGAAAAAAATAAGAACAAGATCAGAAAAGTGAACATTTAAAAGAATCCATGCAAGTTACATAATTACCAAAGAGCAATAAGCAAGCTGCATTAGTCGAATCAGTTGATGCGTTTACACAGACCCTAATGTTTCACCAATCATGGAAATAATAGCCCAATCTGCATAAAAAACACATCACATAAACGCATAAGTGGTAACATCCTAAGGCGATTCATCCAGAATGGAATGAACTTTCAAAGGGAATGAGAGGGAGGTGTAGACCTTTTGGTAACCTGTTAAATATATAGAAATGTTATACTGTATTTAGCCATGTAAACACTTGATCTGATTGTTTCTCTCTTGTTGAAATAAATCTATTCTTTGTGCACGTTTGCCCCTTGTGTGGATAACATTACAGGTAGGTGACATTCTATAGTTTCCGGGATGAAAATATTGCTTCAGTTCTTTAAATCCACTGGCTCTGGAAAAAGAGCATACTGACTCACATTTGACATATTTATGTAGTATCTAAGTAAGTATCTAATCAATCTTAGATGAGACTGAATTCATGTACTGTAGTCAGTCATAATGCAGAATGTGAGATTTGTCAGAAAAGAAATCTGCTCTAATGTCAAAGTTTGAAAAAAATACTTCTTCTTCTTCTTTTATATTTCCAGCAGGGTAAATGCTTTAGAGCATTGTGTAATAAACGCGGCAGCAGGACAGACCATCTGTTTGCTTTTTTAAATATATGCGACAGTTTGCTGACAAAATAAAAAAACGCAGACAAACTGTCTTTCAATCCTTACCACAATTTCTCATCTGTTGTATCCATTTAACAGCACAGACGTGATGCTCTAAAACACTGGTGGAGTGATGATAAGTTACTATTACTGTTGTTAATAATAATAATAATAATAATATTAAAGTTATGGAGTGGGACATGAAACCATTCTTCCTCTCCCCAAACACTTATGTTATAAATTTCTAACGAATGGGTACCAATGCATTTCTCAAAACTCCTGTTTTTCTGATTCAGGCATGTTGCGCTGAATTTTGCATGCTCCCCTTATATTTAAATGTTAGGCTGGATCTGCTGAGCGCAAGGAACAAAAACAGGAACCGTTTGGTACTTAGGCTGCTCCAGACTCCTAGCTTGCTCATTTTTGGTCTGATCGGAAAACGAGACATGGTATGTCAAAAAGCTTGAAAAACTTTAATACTCTGGTAAAATAAATAAATAAAATCATATTGAATAATTCACCTCTTGAAAAATGGCCCTGAAATCATTGCAAAAATCACTCCACAGACTTTAATGGGGTTTGCAGAGTGTACACGCTGAGAAAACAAACAAACAAAAAAACCCCACTTTTGAACCACTTTGGAAAAACTGCCATCCTGCACTCAGAGGGACTGAGAAAAACCTTCTACCTTGATGGTACTGTATCCAAGCACTAGTGAAACACTGGGATAAGTGCGTTAGTGTAGTAGGGGATTATATAGAGAGATTTATAACAGTTTTCTCTTATTTTGCACAATCGAAAGTCCAGGACTGCCTTAATCAAGTGTAAAAGATTTTTACTTAATTAATTTGTATTCTTTATTGTACACAGAACCTAGAGGTTTCAAAATGAACAGCAAATTCACTTTCAGATCGAACCACATCGCTTCTCCTGCCATTTCTGTTCAAAGCCTTTGCCTGTATTCCATATAATTCTATATTAGGAAGTGAAAGCTAAGTCCCTGACTGTTTAGCACTTTATGTTTATTTTTTGTACATTATCTATAAGTGTGTGTTTTTGTCCGTGAAAGTGCTCGGTTATATTTATGTGGCTGGATGTAGATTTATTTAAAGTACAAACTGTAATGGAAATGAGGAAGTGTTTTGTATGCAATTCACCTAGTAATACTCTCCACAGAAAAATCTATAATGACATCTCGGCAATTCTTTCACTGCTGGATTTGTGACATTTAAAGATCGGCATAAATTCAAATATACAGAGTAAATACTAATTGGATGGGTTGGTGTGGCGAGCCTACTTTGGGGTAAAGGACTGCATTAGCTGATTTGTTTACTGTGAATTTTCCTTTCTGTTTGGCAGACTAACAGACGGAGCTACAGTAAGTCTGCCTGAGCTGTAGTGTTTTTGCTAGCTAGAAAATTACCCACTGTATAGTTTTTTTTTGTTAGTTGATGGCATGCAGTGTGTGCGGATTGGTGCTAGATGTTGACCTGTAGAGTTTTTGTTAGCTAGGTACTGACCCATAGTGTTTTGCTAGCTAGCTACTCTAGCTAGCTGACCTGTAGTGTTTTTTTGTTAGCTGATAACCTTTTGCTAGCTAGCGACCTGTACAGTAGTTGTTTTTTTT
Organism: Clarias gariepinus; assembly: GCF_024256425.1. Classification (NCBI taxonomy): domain Eukaryota; kingdom Metazoa; phylum Chordata; class Actinopteri; order Siluriformes; family Clariidae; genus Clarias; species Clarias gariepinus. The sequence goes on along the minus strand of NC_071109.1, from coordinate 6,565,421 downwards.
TTGCTAGCTAGCTGTTAATGTAGTGTTTTGCTAGCTAGTTAGCTAGCTGACCTGTAGTGTTTTTGATAACCTGTAGTGTTTCTGTTAGCTGATGACCTGTAGTGTTTTTGATAACCTGTAGTGTTTCTGTTAGCTAGCTGACCTGTAGTGTTTTTTTGTTAGCTGATTTTGCTAGCTAGCGACCTGTAGTTGTTTTTTTTGCTAGCTAGCTGTTAATGTAGTGTTTTGCTAGCTAGTTAGCTAGCTGACCTGTAGTGTTTTTGATAACCTGTAGTGTTTCTGTTAGCTGATGACCTGTAGTGTTTTTGCTAGCTAGCTGACTTACATTTAGTGTTTTTTCTAGCTAGCTTCAGAGCTGTGGTGTTTCTGCAAGTTAGCTGATGACCCTTAGTGTTTTTGCTATCTGACCTGTAGGATTTTTGCTAGCTAGATGCTCAACTCTGGGGCTTTACCTGGTATAAGGTAAGACAAACAGTTTGTCTAAAACACCTGGAAGCAACATGTTTTCCACAATTTTTTTCTACTAAAACTACAACAAGCATTCAGTTGTTTGTGGATATGTGGGTTTAGTATTAATACTTAATAATAATTGTTAATCACAAATGTGAACTCAACAATAAACCTAAATCTGCATGTAAATATTTAATACAAATGCCACAGTGGACCATAGAACAACTTGGCACAGGTTTCATGCTGGATGCCCATTCTCATGCAACCCTCCTATTTTATCTGGGCTTGGGACTAGCACTGTGGCTGGGGTTTGAACCTGGGCCTCCCGCATGACAGGTTAAAAACCTACCACTGAGCCACCAGTGTCCCCAAAACATGTTATATGAAAATATTCATTATAAATGGTAAATATAGGCCTATATTGTAAATTTGGGTTATATTGTATGAGTAAATATATATAGGTTATAATGCCATTGATAATAATAATAATAATAATAATAAAACACACACACACACACACACACACACACACACACAGTACTATAATTGAATGCTGCCTCTTTTTATAGAACATCCTGAGCGTTTAGAACTCGTGAAAGGCTCATCATGTTGAACCTTGAATGTAACTCTGCTTACTCCAATCAGTATAAAATGTGTTTATACAATCCAAGATAATCCGAGTTAATTCTGGAATACTGGAGAGATTGTATTGACATAGCTGTGAGAGAGAGAGAGAGAGAGAGAGAGAGAGAGAATGTGTGTATTTTTGATGAGACACAGAGAGAATAAAGTCTGTCACACTGACTCCTGTTTCACCCTACCATCTGCCTACTAAATCTCAGCTCTCCTGCCCTTCTTCACCATCCTGTTTCAGGCAGAACCAACTGGCTGACGCTGATCCCTGCTTAGTCCTGATCTGCTTAACACCTCGGTATTGGCTGAAGCTTCTCTGCCTGTGGAACATGGGCCAAAGTACTGGGCAAGTTTTAGTCACTCTCTGCATGTGAGAACAATCCCTGCATGTTTGCTTTGGGGTAGGATGAGTAGACAGAAGCCCAATTATCCAATCCAACCAAAATGGGCTACAATGTGCTACAGTCTGATGAGACCAGAGAAGAATGTTTTGGGCATAAATAAGTTTTCTTATTACCAAAAGAAAACCAAGATCTTTAACCACTGATTTAAGCTGATATGAAATATGAAATTCTCTGAAAAGTATTTAAGAAAATGATTGATCAGTACCTTTTCTATAGTTCTACAGTCACTTCTTTTGAATAGTGACATTAGAATTGTTCCATAGTAAAGTTCTGTGTAGTGAAACAATGTGGATATGGCAAACACTTCAGGCTAATAAAGCTTGCTGGTTACACTGTGACGGTATAACAGGCAAACTGCATGGCAAAAAGTTGTAGGATAATTGACAAAAATCTTAAGCCACCACATTTTGTTGAAGATATGAGATGGTAATGGATTCCCTCACTGTGTATAAATAGTATGGAGCATCATGATGTATCATACTACTGTACCTTCTATAGTTTGGCCACGTCTCTTTTTCAGCTTCAGTGGCAGAAAAGCAACAAAATCTCTCTAATTAAGTGTTTTCTGCTCTGAGGGAACTTGTGGATACGGACCCTGACCAAGCTGTGTTTAGAGACTTCAGAATAAAGAGAGTTTCAAAATGAGTAAAGATGTGGGCAGATGCATGGCAGAAGCTGTCCACTCAGAACAGCGACTAGCAAACAACTAATTGGCCCGACATACGTTTATACTAGCCCCAGCCATTGGGCCATTACTTCTTTGGAACCCTGATATTTATTTGTATAGCCAGTTAATGATGGTAATGTCTTATTATTCTTGTTATTAAATTGATGCAACCTTGTGATACAATGCATTCTTAATTAAGGAATATCACAAGAGGTTGCGAGGGTGCAACCCAACAACATGACCTTGTGTGAAATTGCTTTTGTACAAACGTTCAGTTAACACACTTAATATCAACAGATTATAATTTGTCTGTTAATTTACTAGTTAATTTCACCAACACATAGCTGTCCATGATTGGCGGAAACCATCTAACTGTGACTGGCGGAGCTGGCGACTGTCAATTAACAGGGGTAAAAGTCGTTTTAATTTCTCACAATGTACTATGTGGCTGTAAAGTTTTAAAGTTGTGTAGTTGAATAAGCGAGTCGCTTAGTCTGTCCGCTGTGCTTCGATAAGCTTTTCAAACGCCTGTGCCATCAACATCTGTTGCAACAAAGAACATAAACCATTGTTATACAGTATGTCCTTGTGAAATCCTGAAGAACAAAATAGTGGAAGTTAGACAGATGCTTGACAAACCAAGATTTTAAAGAAAGAGATAGAGACATAAAGAGAGAATGAAAGGGTGAGTGTGGGAGTGTTGGCACCTTAAGAACAGATGCAAGAAAAGAGAGGAAGATAGCAGCATGGGAGATTTATCAGGTTAATATTAGATATATGAGAAAGAGAGCACGAAAGTAGAATTAACTTCTTTTATATAATAAAATTCCCTTTCAGTGATCAAAGTATTAATGTACATAGTACCAAATAGTACTATGTACTATAGGTACTATGTAGGTAAGGCGAATAAACCATAGAGGTCATGAACAATTTTGCAAATCTCATAGGCATAGGATCAGATAACTTCTGGGTTCTGGGGTTAAATGACAAATAGTGTTAAATTGACATCTAGTCTGCTAATGTGTACAATCCCTTGTCCTATGCACAAAGTAGGGCCCTTAATCAGGAGTTGGAGAGCGCTTCGGGATTCAGTCTTGTATTAGAAGCTAGTTACCGTAGGTTTGGTTCTTCAGAACGAACTGTTGTATAATAGTTTTTATGGTTCAGCTTTTGATAGATATCACAACCAGAAGAATTTTAATTAAATAAAAATACAAAGACGTCATGAACTGTTGCTGAAAGCACGCAATTTATAGAGTTTGGGAAAAACAAATACACCCACGCAGTGGAAAAAAAAGTATCCTACCACAGATTTAATTGTTTGCATAGTTGCGAGTTTCAGTAAAAGTTCCGCTTCATTTTGAAAGCTCTGTTGTTACTTGTTGACAGCTCCATACTTACAGAAGTAGGACTAAAGACAAAGTTTGCAAAACTTTGCAGAACTGTCAGAGTTGTCCTTTTAATTATACACATTTCACATCAAACCGAGCACCACATGTTAAGTTTACAAGAACTGCATGTTTGAGACTGCAGCTGTGCACACTGCATGCAGTAACGGTCCTCAGGCAGATACGTACACACTGACAGAAATCCATACTTACACAGACGAAGAATTGACAGTGCATGGTGAAAGTGTTTCAATAGGTTATTGCTATGAAAATTAGGATGCTTTTTCATTAGGATATTAGGTCAGGTTATTATTAGTTTATTAGGATATCCTTCCTGCCACAACCCACCCATTTTGGTCTCCTTAAAGCAGCCCTACGGAGATGAAGATTAACTTCTAAAGAAGAAGTGAGGACAGCAGTGCGTTTGTGGCAGCTCAGTCTAAAAACATAATGAGGGAATAAGAAAGCTTAATTATCTTTTACTTACCCATATACAGTATATATACAATGGGGCAAAAAGTCAGCCACCAATTGTGCATGTTCTCCTGCATAAAAAGATAAGAAAGGCCTGTAATTTTCATCATAGGTATACCTCAACAATGAGAGACAAAATAATAAGAAAAAAAAATCCAGAAAATCACATTGTAGGAAATAAGTGGAAAATAAGTATTTGGTCACCTACAAACAAGGAAGATCTCACAGATGAGTAACTTCTTCTTTAAGAGGCTTCTCTGTCCTCCACTCGTTACCTGTATTAATGGCATCTGTTTGAACTCTTATCAGTATGAAAGACACCTGTCCACAACCTTAAACAGTCACACTCCAAACTCCACTATGGCCAAGACTAAAGAGCTGTCAAAGTACACCAGAAACAAAATTGTAGACCTGCATCAGGCTGCTTTTTACAGTGAATCTGCAATAGGTAAGCACCTTGGTGTGAAGAAATCAACTGTAAGAGCAATTATTAGAAAATTAAAGACATACAAGACCACTGATAAGCTCACTCAATCTGGGGGTTCACACAAGATCTCACCCTATGAGATCCCCCGTGGGGTCAAAAAGATCACAAGAACTTTGAGCAAAAATCCCAGAACCACACGGGGGGACCTACTGAATGACCTGCAGAGAGCTGGGACCAAAGTAACCAAGGCTACCATCAGTAACACACTGCGCCGCCGGGGACTTAAATGCTGCAGTGCCAGATGTGTCCCCCTGCTTAAGCCAGTACATGTCCAGGCCCATCTGAAGTTTGGTCAAGAGCATTTGAATGATCCAGAAGGGGATTGGGAGAATGTCATATGGTCAGAAGAAACCAAAATAGAACTTTGTATTTGAAGGAGAAAGAATGCTACAGTAAGTTACATCCAAAGAACACCATACTTACTGTAAAGCATGGTGGTGGAAACATCATGCTTTGGGGCTGTTTTTTGCAAAGGGACCAGGACGACTGTTCTGTGTAAAGGAAAGAGTGAATGGGGCCATTTATCGTAAAATACTGAGTAAAAACCTTCTTCTATTAGCAAGGGCATTGAAGATGAAATGTGGCTGGGTCTTTCAGCATGACAGTAATCCCAAACACACCACCCAGGCAATGAAGGAGTGGCTTTGTAAGAAGCATTTTAAGGTCCTGGAGTGGCATAGTCAGCCTCCAGATCTCAACTCCATAGAAAATCTTTGGAGGGAGTTGAAAGTCCGTGTTGCCCAGCGACAGCCCCAAAACATCACTGCTCTAGAGGAGATCTGCATGGAGGAATGGGCCAAAATATCAGCAACAGTGTGTGAGGACTTGCAGATGGATCCATGTTCTCAAATTCTGACTCTACCATTTGAATGTCTCAACAGAAATCAAGACTCATCAGACCAGGCAACATTTTTCCAGTCTTCAACTGTCCAATTTTGGTGAGCTTGTGCACATTGTAGCCTCTTTTTCCTATTCGTAGTGGAGATGAGTGGTACCCGGTGGGGTCTTCTGCTGTTGTAGCCCATCCGCCTCAAGGTTGTGTGTGTTGTGGCTTCACAAATGCTTTGCTGCATACCTCGGTTGTAAAGAGTGGTTATTTCAGTCAAAGTTGCTCTTCTATCAGCTTGAATCAGTCGGCCCATTCTGCTCTGACCTCTGGACTGCCGCATACTGGATGTTTTTTCTACCTTTTCACACCATTCTTTGTAAACCCTACAAATGGTTGTGCGTGAAAATCCCAGTAACTGAGCAGATTGTGAAATACTCAGACCGGCCCGTCTGGCACCAACAACCATGCCACGCTCAAAATTGCTTAAATCACCTTTCTTTCCCATTCTGACATTCAGTTTGGAGTTCAGGAGATTGTCTTGACCGGGACCACACCCCTAAATGCATTTAGGCAATTGCCATGTGATTGTTTGATTAGATAATTGCATTAATGAGAAATTGAACAGGTGTCCCTAATAATCCTTTAGATGAGTGTATATATATATATTTATACATGTGTGTATATATACTACAGCTCAAAGGTTTTGGATCACTTGCAAATTTCTTTGGTTTCTAAAGAAACAAACATATTCATCCAATTCACAAACAGTTTTATCCGTTTCACAAACAATTAAAGTTAGCTGAAATTCTGACTGTAATAGAGCGACCAGCACAGTCTCTGGATTTGAACCCTATTGAGCTCCATCAGGCCAATATATATATTTATACATGTATATACTGTATATACTTTTTACAGTACATGTTTAACAAATTATATTGTAAGTGCCTTCGAGAAACACGACAAATTATTGTTACTGTATAATAATGCATCATTTTTAACAAGGTTAACAAATGTGACTCCTTTTCAAGTGATGCAGCAGATTATGTGTTTTATGTCTTGTCTCTTGTGATGATGTCAAGGATTTGACATCTCATTATTCTGTCTTCTTAAATGTCTTCAGCCTCCTGCCTTGATAACAACACACAAAACACCATTATTCCTCTCTCTCTCTTTCTCTCTCTCTCTCGCTTTTTCTCCTTTTCACACAATTCCTTTTTTTTCCATTCTCTTTGATGTCTCCCAGACCTCAAGGACACTTCTTTCCCTGACCAATTGCTCCTCCTGCTCATGTAACAGTTTGTATGCATTGTGTTGAATTGAATCTTTGTGCACACAGTGCAAGGTCTCTCACCTCCTCCTCCTTTGCCTCCTTTTTTGTTTTCTCTCGAAACGAAACGGCTTTGCAGCTTCCCCCGCGGCGACTCTGTCAAACAGGGTGCGAGGCAATATGTGAAGTCGGTTTGTGAGTGTTATGATGGGGTTATGTGTTATGTGTTATATGCACCAGAGTGCAGCAGGGCGCCGGAAAACTCTGCTGAACGGACATAGACGGATGAAGCATCGCGCAGTCCTCCTGCGGCGTGTCTGAAGCAACTGAGAGAACTGAAGTGCAGATTGGTTTGGAGGTTTGGCTCAGTGGGACGGCTGTACGGAAGAAACCCTGGACAATACCAAGGCACCAGGTGTCCGAACCTCAAAGCACTTAATTTCACTCAGCTGTGTGATGGAATAAATGAGTGTCAGCTTAGAGTCTGATATTGATCCGTACACATACACACGCACGCACACACACAGACCATCATGTACTTTAGGTCCCCTACAACAGGTGGGTTTTCAGGGGTTTGTAAGACCATGATGGAATTGTCAATGTCACATCAACTTGCTGAGGTCTGTGATGTTTCTAATGACATAAACAACCATAAATATTGTTTAATGTTTTATAATACAGTGGTACCACAGCATACGAATTTAATCCATTCCAGAGGCGAGTGCTGAAGGCAAAAAATTGTATTGCGAAACACATTTTCTCATAGGAAATAATGTAAATACAGATCATTTGTTCCAGCCACCCAAAAATATTACCAATATTACCAATTTCTAACATCATAATCAGATTTTTAAATTTAAAAACAATCAAAACAAACCAGTTTTTAACGGCTTTTGGACTTTCGTGCAACTTAGCTGGCATTCGGTTCATCTCAGTTTGTTTGCTCATAAGTTGATAAATTCTCATATGATGAGGTACCACTGTATTTTGCACAGTTTACAATATCTTGCAATAATCTTGCTATTTTCATGCAAGTCACATAACCGCATATCCAATATATATCCGATCTAGGACCACATACAAAAGTGACTAAGATGCAATAAAAAAAAAAAAAAGTCAGATTTGTGTGTTCTGGCAACCATAAAAAAATCTCATCTGTGTCACATCCGGTTAAAAAAAATATATTTCGAAGCGATGTGATTGTAGCATATTATCCCTGCTTAAAATCTCACCTCATTATTTAAGTAGAATAGGTTTGTTAACCCCTGCTCCTAAAATGAGCCCTTTTTATTTGCATAAGTGTTTAGCTAAGCGCATGGACGTCTGGACACACGCTCGGTTGTGTACAGCACCTCTGCGGCGTTCAATAGATTTTAAATGATCTTATTAGTGTGATAAATGAATAAGTGTTTGCAATTTGGGCTCCTCATGCATTAAATCTGGAAGAAGTGCTGACTGAATGTGTTCCCAGATGAAGAAGCTTCTTTTCAGAAAATTACCCTGTCATATCAGATAAACCTCAATAACATTAATATAAACTGAATTGGCAGTTTATTTCTTGGTAGATCAATATAGCCAATAACCACTTCAGTGTACGTTGTGTATAGTTATCCACCAAATTGCCAGTTTTTAGGTATACCAATTTAGTCACTAATACATAGAAAATAAACAAAAATCAACACTAATGAAAAAACTTTACGAACAGAATGTTTAAAGGATCGTGGTGTCAAATCTTGTCTTGTTTTGCATGCAGTATTGCTATATACATTAAAATATCTATATAAATAGGATATTAAAAAGGAAAGTTTAATGGATGAATTTCACACCTGTGGTGTGATTTACGTGACTGTGGGTTAACTTTACACTATATGTGGTTTGTGCCTCTTTATAGTGGATCATAGTGTTGAAACATTAACACTACAGTACCAATCAGGCAATACACTAAAATCACTACCAGCTGAATTGAACAATATCGATTATCAATTAGGTGGCACGGTGGCTTAGTGGTTAGCACTGTCACCTTGCACCTCCAGGGTCCGGGTTCGATTCCACCTCGGATCTGTGTGCATGTAGTTTGCATGTTCTAACCGTGCTTGGTGGGTTTCCTCCAGGTACTCTGGTTTCCTCCTGCACTCCCTTGACATGCTGATTAGGCTGATTGGCGCTCCCAAATTGCCTGTAGTGTGAATGAGCATGTGAGTGTTATGTAAAGTATGTTTGTGATTGATCGGCAATGCATCCCGGGTTTGTGCCGCCTTCTGTCCTAAATCTCCTGGGATAGTCTCCAAAACACCCCTCCCCCCTTTTAATAGATTATATTGATTGATTTGATTACCAATTATATACCAGTAAACTGGTGACAGAATCATGAGCACCAAAGGCTCATCTATGACTGTGGGGACCAAAGGCTACCCAATGCAAGTTATTGCTACCTATGATATTAATGCACCAGAACACCAAGTGCATCACAGCTTGTGGTTTATGGGGCTTAGCAGGCAAAGAGTTCAAGGTTGTTGGTCTGGCCTTCAAATTCCTGAAATCCATGCAATGTGTTGGTCAAACAAGTCCAATCCATGGGACCACCACACCTTGCAACCCACAGAACCCCTTCTATTTACATTTTGTCTTGCCTTGTTTTTGGAGGAGGGAACACACCTAAGGAAACATACCTTCTTGTTACACAAAGTAACCACAAAGTATCTGATAATCCTGGACTCCCTGTGAATATCATACCCAACAGATTTTATGACGCGACATTAAGGGTGTGTGCACCCTATAATCTATGTTGCCTTCTCCTTCACAGAGAGTTCCGTGCAGTAAAACTGAATGTGCACAACTGATCAGATTACACTAATTAACCACTTAATTCTCAAACGTAATAAATCAAAAGGCATATGTATCAATGTGCAAGCTACAATATTTTACCCAACATTGCAGCACATACAGATGTGATATCAGTGATTGGTATCAGTGATGGATAGAAACGGACACCTTGCAATGTGTCAGTGTTAATTCAACCCTGCAGCTCTTATTTTAGCACTGAGTCATTGTGTCTTGGTTTGTGTCTCTGTATATGTGTGTGTGTGTGTTTCGTTCTGATTTTTTTCAGTTTCATTGTCTTGTCTCCTGAAGCAGAGAATAAAAATACTCAGAGGGTTGTTTGTCAGCAAACAACTTGTACCTTCCAGGGCATCTTTTCTAAATCACTCCCAAGGGGGCAGTTGTTTTATGATCAGGATTCAGATGTATTGTTATTTGCTAGTGATTAGAACCTGAGCTTGTTCCCATTTCACAACTGAACAGCTCGGTGAACAACTTGCGGAAGTGAGACGCAGACAGACACATAAAGAGAAAGAGAGAGCTACCTTTTCATGTTATTGGGCTTTTGTTCGAGTGTGTCCACTCCTTTTCTGTTAATCACAAAGACTGACTATTAGTGAAAGGAGAGAAATGAACCCCCTTTTTTAGGATTAGATCTATTTCAGGCATGAAGGCTACCTAAAAGAGGTGTCTACTGTATGTTCTTGAAGATTTAACTAAAGCCTGCGGTGTATTGGATGTCGAGAGTTCTTCGGACAAATGCACAACATGACCAAGCCTGAGACTGGCAGAAAATGTGCCCAAGCCAGTTTAAGTAGATATCTCTAGCATGATAAATTCATACCTACAACAACTCTAGTTTTAGATTCAGGTATGTTTAGCCAACTCTCTAAGATAACATGAGCAAAACTGCTTGAAGAGCTCCACACCAAATTTAGACAATTTGTAATTTATTTGAGAATTTATTTTATTCTAAATGTTGTTGCAGCGTTCATTTGACATTACAGACATAAAATAAAGTTTATTTTAAAAGTAGGAATTATTTAAGTTTATAAGGTATGCCCCGCATAAAGTAACTATAATATTTATGCTATCTAAATGAAAGCATCCACAGGAATCTTTAGGGAATTTAAATCTTTCTGCAAATATTTTGGCTATACATGCCGTGCTGATCCTCAGCAGCAGCTGTGAGTGATACTCAGGTGAAAAAATCTCTAAGCAGAAGTTGATCAGAATAGATCAGGCAGGGCAGAGTTAGTCATCACCGACATATCATTAGAATGCATGACTAACATGTAGCTTCACCGAGAGAGAGATACAGAGTGAGGGAGAGGGAATAAGAGATGAGAGAAGAGTGAGAACAGATTGTTAGGTATGCTCTTGTTCCATGGTGAATTAAGAGGATACACGTTGTGTGAAAAGTACAAGCAAGGAGTCTGTAAGGATTATCTGTGACAGCATAACTGACACACTAATGCAAACGTGGAGGCACCGTGGGACATAAAGCAGCCAGACACTCCAATGTCATATGAACTATCAAGTGAAATTTCAAGAAGGGGAAGGAAAACCTCTGATCCCTGCAGCTGAGCATATTAACCTATAAAAACCACCATTAATGTAAAACATAGGGCCAGGGGTAGCTTAGTGCTTAAGGCATTGGACTACCGATTGAAAGGCCCCAGGTTCAAACCACACCACTATTAGGCTCTTGAATGAAGCCTTTAACCCTCAACTGCTCAGATCTATAATGAGATAAACATGTAAGTTGCTCTGGATAAGGGCATCTGCCAAATTCTATAGATGTAAACCTTATACAACAAGTGGTATAGAGAAAGCATAAACAGAGTTTCTCCCTGTTAACAGCATGCTTTAGACAAACTCTGTATAGTTTCTGTGAAACTTTTATAGTTAAGGTTTTGCCCAAAACGATTGTACAGTATCCTGGTTCTCAGGTGTTGTTTAGTTTTGATAATGTTTGTTAATTAGGCTTCTATGATTCTTTGTGTTAGCTTGCATCTGTTTAAACTTAAAGACTAAAACTACAGTAAGCCTGGGTCCTAACGTTTAGCTTAGTGGTACTTAAACATTTTCTGTCATTCCCCGCTTAAGGCGGTGGGCGAATTTTCAAGCCCCACTTGTCAACAAAATGATAAAGAAATCGGCCAAGTTTACTATTTATTGAAATATCAATCTCCGAATTCAATAGCTGCGTAAATAAACCCGCAAATAAGATACCTACATATATTTCCTTTCTACATTGTCTTTCAGCTACATCCGCCTTAAAATGTACATGTTTAAAAGCATAAACACCATTATTCTCTACGGCGCAAAGAATGATTTGAGGATCATCGCAAAATGCCGCACACCAACAAAAAGCGTAGAACGACATTGATCTTGCCTTCTGTTTATCGCCTATAGGATCAAAAAGCAACTTTGTTGCCACACTGGAAACTAGAAATGCCAGACTAGTACTGCCTGATAAAATATTAATTTTTAACAAAATTACAGAAACATCAGCATACACATTGGAATAAATGAAATCACATATATAATACCGAATGTTTCCTTATATATTGTTCCTCTGCAAATAACAAGCCGACGTTAAACCGTTATTGTTCCACTATAGTTCCACTTTTTCTCTGATGTTATTTTAATTTACTTGTATAAATGATCCATTTCTTTGCGTGTGATTGTTTAGTTTCGAGTGTCTGATCTTTATTGTCAATAAAGAAAAGCATGAATTAGAATAGGTACTTTCCTATTATTTTCCACTAATTCCCTCCCATTCATTGCGCCCCACCTGTCATGTCTGTATTCCCCACTAGTGGGGCGCCCCACACTTTAAGGACCACTGGTTTAGCTAGATAGGGGTTTTATACGCTGTGCCCCCCTGCTGTATGCTTCTTTGTTCAAGGTACTAATAAAGGTCCTGCACCTTTGAAGTCTTTTAACATGCGCAGTATAACTGAAGAAGGTAAAGAAGTATCTACAAATAGACTTTAAACTAACTTTTGGGGCAATCTCAGAAACTAAATATAACCAGTTTGAAAGCACCCTGCCTTTTATTAAAACAGTAAAATCTTTAATCTAAAAAGAAAGACAAAAAGGCAACTACAAACCTTTGTTGCCTGAAATTAAAACAGGCACAGTTTTTGTTTTATTCGGCTGTATTTACTCAGTGCAACTTTTAAGAAAACTGTGTCTGTCTTTATTTCAGGCTGCAAAATAACATAATGTGATTGTTTTAAAGTAAGTAACTCTTTTATATATTTGCTCTAATACACAACTTGCTAGGTGTTGCACCTAGTAATTTTACTTAGGATGTAAACGTGTTATGTCCTTATAAACAGTGCAAAATGACATGACAATAAATTAAAAAAATCATCAGTTTTGTGACACCTTTTTCCTTCACTTCTCATCATTACCAGAGTACAGATATAAGTGATTCACAAAAGAAAAGCGTGGCTGTCCGGAAGCAGCCTTCATCCATTTATTTTTTTACTCTGTCACATCTAATTACAGCTGGGAATCGTCCTGTCGATAAAAGGCGATTACACACAATTCTCTGACTACACCTCTGTGACTGTTTATTCCCTTAAGCCTCAGTAAATGTGGTTGCATTCATACAGTATCTGTTTAGTTATATGCGACAAGCCAAAAGGTTCCAATTATGATATAAAAAAAAGACACGAGAACTGTTTCATTTGATTTTCAACATTTAAGTGTGAAATACACGTTGCAGCCAGCTCTCTGAAATACTTAAAAAAAAAAAAAAAACATACGCGCTTACACTAAATCCTCTCTCAAGTGCTGTGAGAGGGTAAGGACCTTTGGCAAGTAGATGCCAGATTTGTGAAGAGCTATGACTCATCACAGAACATGCTTTTGGAACAGCCAGAGAGGCAATTAACTGAGAAAGGGCAAACAATTACACAGAGAGCAACAGCACTCCAAGACCTGATACTCATATGAGCGCGTCCCTTTAGCGTACGAGGGCCAGAGCATAGGCAGAAATGTAGAGGAGTGCTAAAAACGAAAGTCAGTGTTTCAATTGGGGAATTGATGTTTATGTAGTGTTTTGTATGATTGTGTATAAAGGTGTTGTGATATAAGATGAGAGGATTGAAATTGAAAATCGATCCAACTGTTAAGGTTGAGGAATGTATTATATTATTATGCAACAGTTAGTTTGGACCATGTAATCTGATTGGACAAGAAGCATTCCCTGAGTGAGGATAAAACTGGGAAGTTCTGCATCACAGGTGTTTTAACAGTCGTTATTTACACTAACTGTCAGTCGCACACAAATTCATGTTCATATCTTCGAAAGTTTGTAATTTGAATGGTTGTCTGTAGAACACTTATTGTACTAGATAGAGCAAACTGGAGAGAGCAGCTGCTTGCCAAAACCAATACAGTCATGGAAGAACTTTCGGCAAGAAAACACTTTTGATAACATTATATTACCCTAAAAACTATTTGTCTCTTTGATTCTTGCTTCTAAGTCATCCTGAATTGCCTCTGAGCTGCCCTTGTTATTTGGTTAACTAACAACAGCTTAAATGCAGGGACTATCTGACAATTTTGATTTATGCACACGCACATTTCATACAAACTTAAATAATTATTTTGATTGTGTTGAAAGCGCTATACAAATAAAATAAAATTGAATTGAATTAAATTAATTAAACCTCAAAGCTAGTTCTTCCTGTTACAGAAGGATGTGTTGACGAAGCAAGATCATAATCATAATCTTTTGATAATTAAATAATTTTTTATAAAAGCAATATAAAACTTAAGGTCTTTGTGCTCACGCCTACAATCACGTCATAGTCGTGCTGATATTCACTACAACAGCATGATTTTGAGTGTGATATTGCTTAATAATGTCACAATATAAATATTTTGATAGACAAACTACAGTATAAACTATTACAGCGTTCATCCAACAACAGAAAAGACATAAACCCTTTCATTTTTTGCTCAGTAGTATGTCTGCTGTTCCTTTTTTCCTCCAAAATCAGTTTGGGAAAAAGCGACCTTGTTTATATTCACTGTATTTCTCAGGCACCATCTCAATTACGGCTGACAACAATCCTGAGTTATGGCTGTACATATAATGAAACCTAATAGTCTAGATATGAATGCAGACGGAGTCTGGGGGGTGTATCACTCTGTAATCACCTGACCTAATCGAGTGCCACTGACAGGCTGCATGAATCTTCTGTCTGGGTTAGACTAAATCAAACTCATCCTCATAGCTTCTTAAAACAGTCCTAGTTCAGTTGTGCTCAGTTGCAGGAATCATAGTTAAAGCCCAATATCTTAGGGGTGACTCCAGCATTATTGGCACCAACGTTAGAACAGCAAATATACTGTAGGTAAATCTGTGTTGACATTAATCAGGACTAGTGGGTATCTTGTTCCCTGTGTGAAATTGAATTCTCTTCCAGGTGAAAAAGAGACAGAGTGGGAGCCAAAAATCTCACTCACTCACTCATTGTGTAGACCGCTTTATCCTGTATTCAGGGTTGCGGAGCCTGGAGCCTATCCCAGGAGACTTAGGGCACAAGGCAGGGTACACCCTGGACAGGGTG
The DNA here is from genome assembly GCF_024256425.1 of Clarias gariepinus. NCBI lineage: Eukaryota > Metazoa > Chordata > Actinopteri > Siluriformes > Clariidae > Clarias > Clarias gariepinus. The sequence continues at coordinate 6,550,405 of NC_071109.1, read as the reverse complement.
CCAATCCATCGCAGGGCACACACACATACACACACTCTCAAAAACTTCGGGCAATTTGGGAACTGCCTAACCTGCAGGAGGAAACCGGAGTACCCAGAGGAAACCCACCAAGCACGGGGAAAAAATGCAAACTCTGCGCACACAGAGCCGGGAATTGAGCCAGGCTGTGAAGCAAATCCGGATCCAGAAGATGCAAGGCGTCAGTGCTAACCACTACACCACCGTGCTGCCATTAGCCAAATATCTGATCAGTGATAAACAACGGAGTAACAATTTTGACCATGCATGATTTTGCATACGTACTGTACAGGGGTAGCCTCTGAGTTACTGATCGGAAGTTCGTAGTTTAAGCCTACAGGTTGCTCCTGTTGGGTCCTTGAGCAAGGCCCTTAACCCTGTCTGCGCTATTTAATGGCTGAACCTGAACTCTGACCCTAGCCTTCTAACAGAAGCTGTAATATAGGGATAATAATGAATTTTACTGTGCAGTAATGTATAGGTGACGAATAATGGATTAATTTAGACTTATAATAAGTACATCGAGCAGGTGTACTTATTCATCTGCCAGGTTCTTTTTCCCAGTCAAGTCAAGTCAAGTCAATGGCCCAAACCCAAACTATTGGTTACAGGTCATCCTTAGTGCTCGTCTCAACCCTCCATAAAAATGGTTGGATTGATCCAGGAAGGGCATTCGGTGTAAAAAACTGTGGCAAGTGAAATGTTCAAATGTGGCCACCCCTTAACAGGAGCAGTCAAAAAACAATGGCAACTAAATTAACACTAACTTAAAGAGGTAAACTTGTTCCAATAATGTTTGCAGCATTTCTATAAAGTCTTTAGCTAATTAGAATTTGACTTTATGCTGACCTCTGGCATCTGACAAAACAGACAAAGAGAGAATTGATCTGATTTTGTTCTAAATGGCACTGAGAATGCCAGCTGCTGCGTGCTGTACTTACCATGCACATGGGCTATGCTGACATTTTATCCATGGCTCTTTAGAAAAGAAGATAATCATCTTTTAGGTCATTGTTTTCTTATTGGTTTATTAATTAACTAATGGATTGAGTAGGTACCACATGAGAGAATAGGCATTTCAATAATTTGAGGCTTGAGCAGAGTTGGGAGGGTATAATCATTTTATCACGTGACCTGGAATAAACTACAGCAATTGTAGCAAGGCTGGTAGTTTTATTTAATATAATCCTTAAACAAATAAATATTTGTTTTACATTAGTCAAAACATATTTTACAGTACCTAGTTACAACTTTAACCACAAACCGATTAAAAAACATTTAGAGCCATGAATTCTTAATAATTTACAGCATTTAACATTCAACTCTGACGAAGCATGCACTCGAACTCATTTGTTTTCTCTGAAAGTATTGGCACCCTTGAATGTGTACTTGTGCACCAGGCTTTGCTGTTGCATAAAACATTTGCAACTTTCTATTTTCACTTTCGTATTTTCACTTCTTTGTATTTTTAACTAAAAGTACTGGCACCCATGACTGTTTTTTAACAAACATGCCGTTCAGTATGTTCTGCTGGACACCATGCACATTTTAAAGTAGGTCAAATTTGCTAATGTTTATTAACTTTTTTTTCGAGAAATTATTTTGAGCATTTTAGTACTTTATGTACAGTAGCAACACATACTGAACTAAGATGCTGATAATCCTTGGTTTGGATTAGTTACAAAGCCACGGCATGTAAATTTGAAAATGCAATGAAAGTGCCAGTTATAAGCATTTCCTGACTACGGGTAGAGGAAGGGTGGATGAGTACTACCTAAAGCTTTGCTGAATTGTGAGGAGTACACATTGTATTGTCAGGGAATCACAAGTTTCTACATTCTTTGCAATGTCTTCTAAAATAAAGTCAGTCTATATACATTTAGGCCTATACATTTTGGAATAAAGATGTTTTTTTTTGGCATTTGGCCTCTGTACAACAACACAATGAATTTTAAATGAAACACTCAAGATTTGAGCAGTGTCAGAAGTAAGATTTAATTCAAGGCATTTGTCAAAAATGTTGCATTAACTATTCAGGAATTACAGTATTGTGCAGAAGTATTGAGTAACCCTTGATTTTTTCATGTTTTGTTTCCAAGGAGCCAGACTTTCTTGTATTTTTAATGCAGTCTTGAGGAATAGTTCTCCAGGCTTTTTTGAAGGACTCTTTCAACTCTCTATTTTGGCAAGTTTTTGGAGCTCATAATAAGTCTAGTCCCCGTACCTGAACAGTTTTAAATGTTTTTTTTTAACTTTTTTTGTTAAGCTAGACAATAACCTATTAATCATTTCAGGAAAAAAACATCTACAGTAACTCAAGGTATGAACCAGTGAGAAACAGGTAACAGATGATGACAGATGATCAGGCCGGTGATTAGTAGACTGGTGATGCTGAGTGGTTGGAACAGACAAGAGGGGAAATGAGGTTGGTGCTGAGGCTTTTTCCTAAACAAACACATTTTAAATTGTTTCTTTGTCTACGTTTACACTGTCAGGTAAATGTGACCCAATTCCGATTTTTTGCTCATATGTGACACATATCGGATATTTTCTTTGTCCGTGTAAACAGGAAAAAAACGCATGCATTTCCATATTTCGAGATCGGTTTCAGGCCTCCTTCATATGTGGAAATAAATCAGATATAAATCAGATATGTGCTAATGTGATTGTCGTGTAAACAGACAGATCGGATTTCCTGAGGCATTGCGTTCTGTACGTCATTAAAACTGCGACTTCTTCACAGTTTAATGATGTAATGTTATTCTCCGGTGGAAGCGCGTGTGGAATTCTAACATCGCAGGTCACTTAACGGATGAGCAGTGCCGCCTGGCCATGGCGCGCCTTTGGGTAAGTGGCAGGCAGTCAGATGTTGCTCGTAAACTTGAAACTTGCATCAAGACACAGATCTACTGGCAGAGTTCATGACAGACCCAGGAGTGGAGCCTCATGAGGGACAGACCGCAACGATGACCAGTACCTAAGGACCTATGCACTCAAACATCGTTATGCAACTGCCACACAGCTGCAGGCCCGTTTATGAGATGCGAGGGGTACTAGGGTTTCCAGACAAACCATTTGCAATCGACTCCAACGCTTTGGCTTAAATGCCAGACGACCGTTGCTGGTGACTCCACTGACACCAAGACACCGCTGTGAACGTTTGCAGTGGGCACAAGACCATGTGACCTGAACAATGCAGCAGTGGTCTACCGTCCTGTTCACTGATGAGTGTCGTCAGCATTGCTGGAGAAGACGAGGTGAGCGACTTGCTGAGGTTAACATGTTAACCAAGATTTGGTTATTGTACAATGGCTCAGTCACTGCACGTTCTTACCTCAGAAACATCATAGAACCCATAATCAACCCCCAAATTCCCCCAGCACACCCCAAAATTTCTGTTCATGAATGATAATGCTCCACCACTTCAGGATGTTGGAATGCCTCATATGGTATGGCCATCAATGTCCCCTGACCTGAACCCCATAGAGCACGTCTGGGACCAGTTGAAGCAGAGACTGAATGATCGTACCCCATCCCCACGTGACTTGGCAGAATTGTGTGTAGCACCTGTGGAAGAGTGAAATGCATTGCCTCAGACAACATCATGAGGCTAGTGAGGAGCATCGCTGTCAAGCTGTCCTTGCGGCAAATGGTGGAAACACCTGCTACTGACATTGTCAATTTTTGTTATTTGGGGCTATCCTTGTTATTGTCCAAATTTTGGGGTAATGCAGTATGTTTTAAACTAATAAAAATGGTGTGTCTTCTCATACATTATTATTATCAAAGGGAACTTTTACTTATTTCATTCAAATTCAGAGCAAATACAGTAGAAAAAGCACTCATATATATAACAATATCCCTAATTTATTGTAAGTGTATATATATATCACTATTTATTTAGTGTATATCTATTTCTATATATTATTTTTTATATATAAGTTAGTTTAATTCAATAGGAAGACTTGAAGGGCTCAAAACTTTTGTACTGAATGTGATTATACAGAGTTGTGTAAGTGCATGCTTACAGGTGTTGATAGACCAGGCTGCCCAGAAAGCTTGTCTGTGTTCCTCGCTTCTATAATTAATCCCAATCTGTTCGCTACAGGTCAATTACACAACGTCCCTCGGGCGGCTCTTGTTCTGCACTGACCTGTGTAAATCTGCTAGATAAGAGTAGGCAGGCCGCGGGACATCCTGACGCACATGGGGCTTTGAAATCCTGATATCAAAAGGAACCCTGAAGAAGATCACTCATGCACTAAATTACACTGCCAGTTACCTGATCATATCTCCTTTCTCCTCTACAGGCACTTCCTGAGGAAAGCTCCAGCTACAAACGCGATGCTAAAATTCAATTAACGAACAATATCAAGGTCCAAGCTCAACTGTAAAGTGATTAAATTCCACTTTGTGGAAATGCTTCCAATTAGCATGCCTAGCACATTTCTAGGTGGTGACTCATTTTCCCATCTCCTTAGATTTACCAAGGTAAAGTTATCTCATCAGATCAGAATAGTTTTACAGAAGGGAAATGCAGTAAGAGGCCAAGCGAGACTGATGGACTTATGACGTTGTGCATAATGAAAAATGAGGCAGCACATCTGAAACTTTCCACTCCATTGCTCTGATGAACACCTAGCTACAGAGAGAGAGAGGGAGAGAGAGAGACAGGGAAAGAGAGATTTCTTACACCACAGTCCTGATTTGCCAGGTGTTCAGAGGAAAGGATGGATAATTTGGTCAAGGCCTGGCGTAAACCCTGTGGGATTTTCCTGAGAAAAGGAATTGCAGAACACTTGCAAAAAGAAAAGAAAACGTGTGTTTGGAGCCGGCAACATTTCATCGATAACCGTTTTTAACAGAGACCTTCTCTTCCCTTTTTTTTTTTCTAAAATCAAATTTCCTTTATAAATTCACTTGAGATTTGCCCTTTTAAACTCTCTATTATGAAAACTGTGAATCACAAAGAGTTTCTATTTCACCCAAGAAAAAAAAAACCTACTACCATGATAGATGAAGAAGGATGGAACAACTAGATTACAATGACAATACTCGGAAAACCAAGTTACATCGATAAATAAACAAGGACATTTGGACATTTTTACTGCATTCTTCTGTAAATTTGACTACAGGATGTAGGAATAACCCACTTGAAATCGGTTCTTTCCAATTCCAAACTCACCTGGACATCTGCGCGGTGACACGGCAGAGTCAAGAGCTTCTCGTGCTTCTCGGTGTGCTCTGAGATGCCGCCGGTGATAAAGACTCTGGGACGCAGTTCGCCCTCCGTGAATGAAGTCTTTAAAGTGCAGCAGGCAATTTGCTCCTAAAATATGAAGCCCACATTTGAGCAGAGTGAAAAAATCAGCCAAATATGAGCAGTGATGCACCATCTGTGTAGTGTTTAAAAAGCATACGGGTAGATTTGCCCTGGGTGCACAGTTTCGGAAATTATTATTGCTGAATGAAAGAACAGGGCTTTTTTTCTTTCCTTCTTTTAAAAAGAAGAAAATATTACTATATAATTATGACCATTAGGTTATTCCCTCCATTGGATTATTACTTGTTATTTCAACTTACACTGGGTGATATTCTGTATTACTGCCTTTATATACACGCGTCCAGTAAATGTTCCCAATTTCTGTTGTGATTTTATTATGTCTAGTATACAGCCATAACACTGGCACCACAAAACATTAACACATCAACAGTGATTATATACCAGTAGACTGGTGACAGGATCATGGGGCACCCAAGGCTTACTCATGCCCATGGGAACTAAAGGCCAGCCTGTCCAATTCCACAGAAAAACCAATACTGCACAAATCACAATCCTGGGGCCTCATGTATAAAACTTTGCGTAGATTTCATCCTTAAAGTGTGCGTACGCACATAAGGCAGAATTTGTGTAAGCACAAAAGTTTTGGGGCGTAAGCTTATAGCTTACCCCAATCTCCTCCCAAAATAACCATATTTGGAGGTTAAGACCGCCTATTTTAAATATGTATGATCTCCCTGCATATTAATACGACCGATAATTGTCATTGATCGGTTTGGCTGAAAATGGAAGAACAGAAACCAAAAGCAAAAAAAAAGAAAATTCACCGAAGCGAGATGGAGGTACTGCCGTCTGAGGTGGAGGGCCGGAAAAAAGTTTTATTTGGTGGGCTCTCTGCGGGCATTTCAAATAAAAGAAAGATGTTAGAATGGGAGCAAGTAACAGAAGCAGTCAATGCTGTAACCTCGGTGCCTCACACAGTCCAAGAGACAAAAAAAAAAGGTCTGACTTAAAAGTAGTCGTAAAAAAAGAATAAGTGCACACAGGCGCAGTGTCGTAACAACTGGTGGTGGTCAAGGAATCACTGACCTCTTAGCCTTTGATGTAAGGTTGGGTGCGATTTATAGGGGAAACAGGATTAAGTGAAGTTCTTCCAGAATTCCAAGGTGATACGGATGTGATTTGCGGTGACGATGGTAAGTAATTGATTTATCTACACATTATATAAGTTTTTGTCTGTTTAAAATTCTGCTTTTTTATTGTGGATAATTTAAATCAACCAATTCATATTCCGCGGAAGTTAAAAGTCTAAATCTAGCAATAGATTCAGCTGTCCTTAAGATAGTATACGTTTATTAAAATAGTCGATTTTCCTGTTCATTCATCTGCAAACAATGTAACTTAAAAAGACAAAAGCAAGTCATCAAGTGCACATTTTATTTCACACATTTACAGATATGCAATACAACCTTTATTTAATTTTTTTTTTTTTTTAATGATTAAAGGAAAAGGTAATCCTGAAATGCCTTCAAGCCCGGTGAGTGGTCCAAGTGGGGTAGACAAGGGCTTAGATCCTACGTGCCACCGCCGCCGCCATCCTGTGTGCCTCCACCACCATCCTGTGTGCCGCCATCATCAAATGCCCAAGCAACCCCACCCTGTGCGAAATCCAGTGCATCATCATCATCATCATCATCCTTTGTGCCACCACCGAGCGCTGGTAACTCAAGGCGTGTACTGAAGGAAGAAGTCATGCAGACCCAACGTCACATGGTTCATGCTGTTATTGCGGTGTGTTCCAAACTGAAAGAAATAAAACTGTAAATTCACTTGCCTTTTTAGATTCCATTTATTACATTTATACGCCACTGTATTGCCATAGCATTATGCACTGCATTAGGGGGGCCAGGGTCGGGTTCATTATCTTCAGTATGGGCGTTTGATGGAACAGGTATACCATTTTTTTATCAATGTTGTGCAACACTGCGCAAGCCACCACAATGCGGCAAACCTTTGTAGGGCTGTACAATACTGTGCCACCAGACGTATCCAAGCACCTCCAGCGTCCTTTTAGCAGACCAATAGTGCGTTCGACCACTGAACGCATCCGGCAATGCTTCTCGTTATAACGCCGTTCTTGTTCGGTTTGGGGTCTAGTTAGTGGAGTTAGCAGCCACGTTCTAAGGGGATAACCACTGTCTCCTGAGAGGTAAAACATTTACAATTTTTTTAAAGAAAATATAACAAAAAAATGAATGTAAATACAATGGGACAATTAATATAACATTTCAAGTGCTGGGCAGAGGTAACAGTTATAAACAATATTATTAGACTACTTTAAAGAAAGTACATGCTTGTAAAATAGCCTCCAGATAGCTTTTTGTTTTTTCCAGGGCAATATTGATTCAATATAACATTTCACTTAATTTTTAAATGCTATAAAACATGTTTTGTTTCCTGAAAATTTGCATTGATTAATGTGAAATTTTGCATTAAAAATTATAATTATACCTAAAAGAAAAAACATTTTAAAAGGTATGCTTTAAACACATTTGCATCATTACTCAATTACAATTACATGCGCATTTCTGCCGACTTACCAAGAAGCCTCCTGTTTGCAGTCTGTTCCCTACACTGCTGTTGGACAAAATGTAGGAATCATGAGTTGACCCAGGCCTTCTCGCAACTACATTTGTCAGAGACATATGCGCATCACATATGATCTGCATGTTCAAAGAATGAAAATGTTTTCGGTTAACAGAAGCAAATTCATTTTCAGATGGTGCCTTTATTGCAACATGAGTGCAGTCAATAGCACCGATTACATTGGGAAAACCAGCGATTGCTGCAAATTGCATTTTGATGTTGGCCTGTTCAGCTTGCGTGTAAGAAAAACGGATGTATCGGGGTGCCATCCCCACTATGGCATCCCATACATATGGCATGACACGGCTCAGGGATGACTGCGACATATCCGATTGGTCTGCCAACTCTCGCTGGAAAGTACCAGTGGCCAAGTGGCCTAATGTGGTCAATACTTGTACAATGCGTGGTTTCTCCGCGAGGGTCTTTCCAATACTGGCCGTAATTCAGAACACAATTCCAAGAGAATGGCTCTTGGGAATCGAAATCAGCTCATGAGCCAATTATCATCATGAGCAAGGAAATCTTCACGGTCTCTGAAAACACGCTCCCTCCATAGAGCGTCATTAGCAAGGTCTTCTAACAGCGCTAGAGAAAAATAGTAAATTCAAAGTTTGATTCAGGTTGATGCAAGTAGATTAATTGGGTGATCAGTATCAGTAACATCCAGTGCTTTACATTGCCACCATGCACAGGGACACAGTGGACAAATAGCCTTAGGCCACTGACCTGGCCTCCAAATTCTTTAGATCCTAATCTGATTAGCACCCATGAGATACACTGAACAAACAAATGTGATCCACAGATGCCTCACCCAGCACACCCCAAGAGGTTTTGTGGATTGATACCCCAAGAGGCCAGAACTGCCCCTGGTGGCACAAATGTTTTGCATGTGATGTTATGCCTATATGCATACATAGCTATATTCGGGGTAAAATGTTTTTAATTTTTGTTGCAACATTATTATATCTAGCATATCCTTGGGTTTCTTTACGATAACTCAATACTATTATTTCCTTTTTTAGTTTTATTGCTCAAAGCCATGGTTGAGAGACAAGCAGCTAGTGATGCGAGATTACAAATCCATTTTATGCGCATTGTAATTCAAATTAATGATATGTAATTCAGCATGACACCACAGCTTTCTTCAAGAAATTATGGCCTCAAAAGCTTTATGTGTTGCCTGGAAAACCAGTTCTGTATAACCGAGCTTGTTAATAGAATTACAAATCATACAGTGTATGCATTTTTTTTTTTTTTTAAGTTCACTGCTCTCAAATTCAATTAAGTGCCATTTGCAGAAATGTGTGACTGTAGTTCCAGGGACTAGCTGCTTCTCTGAGAGCTTTTCATCTTTTTGCTAAGTGGAAACGGAATCCCTGAGGAGCACCTGGATGCAAATGCGTTCATCATGGAAGAGATTTTAGTCTCATTTCAGGGTCTTAAATCACGCACATTTTACACTGTCATGGTTTATTCAACGGCATTCTGTGCTCTCCGTGCAAAATGATGTGGGGATTATATCTGCAAACCATTTTTTTCCTTATTTTTAGATAATAAGATCTAAAGAATGGAAAATAACTAGGTGATAATTTTTCCTCATATTCACCTGTCCAGTGGTTTTCCAGTATTGTACCCCATTTCTCTCAAGATAGAATGTTTTTGTGACTGTAAATGGTGCTTATTTACATTTTTGGCATTTTTCAGATGCCCTTTTCCAGAGCAACTTATTACCACACACACTATACATCTGAGCAGATGAGGGTCAAGGTCCCAACAGCAGCAACCCGGTTGTGTTGAGGATTAAACCTGGGATCTTCTGATTAGTTTTGCAACACTTTAATGAGCTGCCCCTGTGTATTTAGCCTTCTTGTCAGTTCAAACCCGTCTGGAAGCTATTCCTTGACCTTTCTCTTTAACAAGATGTTTCTCCATGTAGAACAGGTGCCTAGAAGATGTTTTTCTTCTATTCTGTATAAACTTTAGAAACTGTCATGTGTACTGTGAAAAAAAAATCCCAAGGAATCAGCATTTTCTCAATCCATTATATGATCTAGATGCCGTTACATGATTGGACGAGTACAGTACATGAATCACCAGGTGTATAGGTGTTCTAAATAAAGCGGCCATATGTACAGTAAGTGTATGGATAGCTTTCATTATGGAGGGGTTTGTGATTGCAAGTTTTTTTTCTTCACCTATTTCCCAATATGGAGATAACAAGGCTAGTGATGGACCTTTACTGTAACAGGTATAAGCACTAATACAAAAAATTTAGCGTTTACCAGACGCTCTTATCTAGAGCGGCTTACAGAAAGTGCTTTGAAGTTTCCGTCATTGGATAGATCCTTACACTGGGTTACTAGGTAACTAACTAAGTGCCATCAGTTAAACACAGGTAATTTTGTCCAAGTTCTGAAGAAACAGATACATCTAGAGTTGTCATTTAAAGATTGCCATAGACTCTGTTGTATGGACCTCTAGAGGAAGTTCATTCCACCACCTAGGTGCCAGAACAGAAACGAGTCTGGATGCATGTCTTCCTTGATCCCTGACAAATAGTGGGACCAGACGAGCAGTGCTGGAGGATCAGAGGGAATGTGGTGCATTGTGTGGTGTGATTAGAGCTGAGAGGTAAGTGGGTGCTGGGCTATTTTTTATTAAATTTAATTAAATACATTTTTTTTTGTATAGCACTTTGAACAATTGACATTGCAAAAGCAAAGCAGCTTTACACTATCAAAAGAATTATTTAAGTTTGTATGAGATGTGAACATTTGTATGAGATGTGTATGAAACAAAATGATAAGACTCTCTCTGATGAGCAAGCCGAGGACGACGGCGACAGTGGCAGGGAAAAACTCCCTGAGATGGTAATAGGAAGAAACCTTAAAAAGAGCCAGACTTAACAGGGAACCCATTCTTATTTGGGTAAGACGGATAGCAGGGATTGGTCTGCATCATACTGTGTAAGACTGGACGTTCCGTATGACAGGAGATGTGTTTAAGTTAAAATTGTAGGCTCATGTAGACTGTAGGAAATTCCAGTCCTGAACTATCGAGCGATTAAAGTCACAAGTCCTCAGAAAACAGCTGTCTGCATTAGCCGAGGACAGGACCATCTTCATGGAAAAGCAGGAGACCAGGACGAGTCAGACAGCCCCAAGGAGCAAAGAGGGTCTGGATTACTGGCAGCTCAGGAGTGACATGTATAGCTTAAAAGAGAGACAGGTAAAAGGAAAGAGAGAGGGAGTAAGAGAAAAGGAGAGAGCAGAAGAGAAGGAGAGATGGCAGTTATGTATAGTCACAGTCAAACAATGTATAATGTGAATATACAGTTTATTTCGTGCAGAGTGCAAGCAGGGACTCCGGCAGAACTAACTACTGTTTGACAGCATAACTAAAAGGGAGAGCCAGAAGGAAACACAGACATGAGGGCTCCCTGAGATGTAAAGCGACCAATCACCTCACCGTCATCAAACCTGAGTGATTAATGAGCTGCCACTGATCCAGACTTCCTCTGCCCTCCGGACCTGTCTGACCCATCCTGGTGCCCCGCTTCTGGCTGAAGATCTCGTCACATGGATGCCCCGTGTGTCTCTCTGGGATGCGTCTGGTGTCTGGGGATGATTCTCTCTACCTAGAAAATGGTTCTGGCCTTGACTGGTGTTGGAAACTGTTTCTCTGGGGACTTGACAGTTCGATAGTTCAGGACTGGAACTTCTTACAAGTCTACCTGGGTCTTCAATAACTACCTGGACTCCATATTAACATCAATTAACATCAGCTATTATAGCTGAACTGCCTCCCACCCTACACACTGTATAAATGCAGATCATTTACTGCTTTCTGTTTCACCCAAATGAGGATGGGTTCCCTGTTGAGTCTGGTTCCTCTCAAGGTTTCTTCCTATTACCATCTCAGGGAGTTTTTCCTTGCCACTGTCGCCCTCGGCTTGCTCACCAGGGACAAACTTAAATAATTGTTTTCATTGTGTAAAGCTGCTTTGTGGCAATGAAAATTACTAAAAGCGCTATACAAATAAAATTGAATTGAATTGAATTGAATTAATGAGAGTGGGGAAGACAGCAGCTAAACATACCATGTCATGATCCATCCATGTCCATGAGTCCCCCAGATCTGTTCCTTTACCTACTGTAAGGCAAATCTATTTACGAAAATGCTTGGCTAAATAAATAGTTTTTTTAGCCTAGACTTAAACACGGAGACTGTGTCTGAGTACCAACCATTAATTGGAAGACTATTTTATAACTTTAAGGTTTTGTAAGAAAAAGCTCTGCCCCAGCTGTAGTTTTCATAATACAGGGTACTGACAAGCAGCCTGCATCCTTTGACCAAAGTAAGCGTGGCGGATTGTAAGATGCAAGCAGTCCAATAGGAGGTCATTTACTACTTTAACAAGTGCTGTCTCTCTGCTATGATGAATCCTGACTGATACAATTCGTTTTTGCCATTCCTATGTAGATATAAAGGGTGCTTGCTGTGCTACTGTCCTTTCCAGAATCTTAGAGATAAAGGGGAGGTTTGATATCGGCCTGTAATTGGACAGCTGACAAGGGTCTAGGTCAGGTTTCTTAATTTAAAGGATTTGGGAACATAACCACTGCTGGGTGAAAAGTTATTCATTTTCACACATGGGTTCTGTTATTGCTGGTACTATCTGCTTGAGAAAATGTGTCGGTATAGGATCTAATACACAGTTTGACGATTTTGAAGAAGAGATCAGTGAAATTTGTAACTCTTACAAAGGGGAGTAAAGTATTTTAGGGTCTGATGTGGTGTGGTTAGTTTATCATCTGTATAACTTAAAGTGTCTGGTTTTAAAGCTTAAATTCTTTGGCTAATATTTATGATTTTGTTATTAAAAAAGTTCATAAAGTCCCCACTACTGTATGTTGTTGTTGTGGAGATTCCTGCAATGGTCTTGTTTCTGGGAAATTCAGCTATGGTATGGAGTATTAAATACAAATCTAGAATTATTTGTGTTATTCTCAATAAGAGTGGAGAGATACAATGATCTAGCATCACTAAGAGCTTTTTTATAGTTCAGGATGCTCTCCTTCCATGCTATTTGGAATACTAGCAATTTAGTTTGATGCCATTTGCGTTCTAATTTTCGAGCGGTTAGTTTTAAAGTGCGTGAGTGGTCATTATACCAGGGAGCAAGTTTATTATCTCGAATCATTTTCCTTTAAACTGGAGCTACAGTATATTATCTAAGGTAATGTTAACTCTAAATATTTAGTCACCTGATCGAGTTTTGTGGAGTCAGATGGTGATCCAATCAAAGTTGATAACTCTGGGATAAAACTGGGAGATTATTGATAAAGCTCTGTGTGGTAGTTGATGTGAATGTACGTTTAATGCGGTAGCACGGCGCTGTGCGTAGATTATTACTATGACACACTTTAATTGAGACAAGAGAGTGATCTGAGATTCCTTTAGACTGTGGAATCGTGGTTATATTTCTTATACTTAGTTTTGTACGCCCTGGAGGTCTGTAAATGATAATTAGTGGGATCGACTGAGCTGACTTCCTATTTGTAGCTACACTTTTTATGTTATTAGAGAAAAATTCAACTGCATTAAATTTGAGTCTTTGTTTTTGCACGATAGACAGATTATCATTGTAAATAACTGCAACGCCTCCTCCTCTACCAGTTAGCAGAGGCTGGTGTATGTACAGTAGCTGTATCCAGGAGGACTAGGTTGATTTAGAGCTACATACTCGTTCTCTTCAATCCAGGGTTCTGTTAAACATATTTTTTAACTCCTAGTCTGGTCAGATCAGAGGTGCTGGCTGTGTATTCAGTATGTTTTGAATTTTTTGTTTTTATATTAATTTAATTACTAAAACCAACTTTCAGAGACTTTCTACATTTTTGCTTAGCTCAGGGAACAGACACAGTCTCAATATGATGAACCCGGAGTGACGACTCTATGCAGCTAGCAGACAGTTGATTTGGCCTGTTTGTCTGCTCCCTGGCCTGGGCTATGGATTGTCACCAATTAACTAGGCCTCTTCTGAGACTATGAGCTATACTACAGGAAATGAGAGCAGCACCTTCCCTAATGGGATGGACACCGTCCCGCCCTAACAGGTCAACTTTGCCCTTAAAGGTCTTCCAATTGTCTATAAAGCCCACATTATTTTTGGAGCACCACCTGGACATCTAGCGGGTCAGCAACCATAACCTGCTGTACTGTAAGCTATGTTGCCACGTCGCATTGGGATGGGACCAGAGCATACTACTTCGTCACACATTGCCTTCACTAGTTTAAACACCTCTGTAAAGTTACTCTTACTAACCTCTGACTGACGAAGGCGTAGATCGTTAGCTCCATCATGTACCACTATCTTAGAGAAACTATGCTGGGTTCCCGGATCCTGGGATACACCTAACCACTGCCGCTGGCGCCCCTAAAGGCCTGGCTAATTTCACATGTCTCAGTATAGGGTCTTCTATAACCAGAGCTCTTTCAGGTTTCTCAGTGGGTGCATCACTGAGGTGAGCAAACCTGTTGTATACGTGAAGCGCAGAAGAGGTGTGCTCCGGTGGGCTAGCCTTAGCGTTAGCTTTGGCTGAACGAGTATGCCGCCGAGGGCTCTAATGCCAGAGTCCGGGGCTGGTTATCTCCGCCTGCGGCACCGAGACTTTTCGCTATGGGAAGAACACTGCTCTCGTGCTCTCTAACCCTCTCTAAAGTCTGGATGCGCTCCTCTAACCCTAATATCTTATCCATTAGAGTGCTTACTAACACGCACCTATCACAAATAAAGTTATCGCTAATGACAGAGGAAGAATGTCTAAATATCCTGCACTCCACACACTGGATAAGCGGAATCCGAGACATGATAACGTACCTCTGTGTCTGAGTTTTAATTGTTTGGTGATGGATTCCGCTTGTTGTTTTTAGATGAGGAGATACGCACGTTCTCCAAAAAACGGTAAAAGGCAAAAGTCCAGTAGTACTGGAACGTAAAACACTTGTAAATATTGTTATTTAATATAAACAGAAAAGCCAGTGTAATTCAAATTCTGATACAAACAACGAGGAACTTTCCCGGTAAAAATACGAAAACAGCTTCTTTAGCTTTGTAGGCAAGCATCGGGGTTTTGAATTTTAACCACATCACATGACGTCATCATTGATAGATTTCCTATAATAGTACTTAAAAACATTTGTTGTTGTATTGTACATTTGCAGAATGGCATATACTATAGTATCATCATATGTCCATATATGCATTTTTCTGTTAGTCAGACATGCCAGAGTCTGCTGAATTAGCCATGACCTCCAATGTTCAGTGATGTAGAGCATCATTGCAGCTATGGAAGCCATTACAGACTGAAAAGGGAGGAGATCATTAAGAATGAGGCAGTTAGTGAGGAGGTTAAGACATCAGGTTGAGTGTGACTGACTTTGATGATGATTCATGTTCCTCTTGAGGATGGTCAAATTAGCATTCTGGAGAGTGTGTGTGCGCGAAAGAGAGAGGAGGAGAAAGTGTGTGTATGTGTGATAGAGAGAGAGAGTGTGTTAAGTGTTGATGAATTGGCCAGTTCAACCGATAGTATACGTGCTCTAAGAAAACCAAGTAGAAGCATATCCAGAATATACAGTACCTCCCCTGTTCGACTGCTCGTTAAACCAAATATCTAATCAGCCAATTTCATGGCAGCAACTTGATGTCTAGGGTTTAAAGAGAAAAGTCTGAAATAGAGAAAATATCCAATGAGCAGCAGTTCTCTGGGTGAAAATGCCTTGTTGATGCCAGAGGTCAGAGATAAATGATCAGATTGGTTCGAGCAGATAATATGGCAACTGTAACTCAAATAACATCCTGTTACAACCAATGTAAGCGGTGGAGCATTTCTAAACACACAACACGTCAAACTTTGAAGCAGGTGGACTATAGCAGCAGAAGACCACACTGTGTATAACTCTGTATAACTTCCTGTCCTCTATGAACAGGAAACTGAGGCTGCAATTTTCATGGAAAAATGCACCAAAATTTGGACAACAGAAGATTGCCCACCAAAATTGGACAATAAATTGGCTGCCTATGGTTTGATGATGTATAGGATGTTTTCTTGGCACACTTTGTGCACCTTGGTAATATGATCATCTTTTGTTCATCTTTTATCCTTTTGTCAAATTGTCCATCCCTGTGATTGTCAATCACAACACGCCATGTAACAAAGCTTAGATCATCTTAAACTGCTTTTTTTTTTAAAACCCACTGCCAACAAATCTGCATCAACTGTGCGGTGCTATCAAGTCAACATTGACCAAAATCTCTAAGGAATGCTTCTAGCGTCTTGTTAAATCTATGCCATGAAGAATTAATGTAAGGCAGTTCGAAAGGCAGAAGGAGGTCCAGCCCAGTCTTACAAAGATGTAAGTGGATGTGTGTGGCAGCCTGGAAAAACTAGTAATCTCTATAGTTTAGATATTTTCTGTACTAGAAAAGAAAAAACAGTATGTCTTTGGAAACTGTTGTCTTTGTGTTCTTTAATATATTTTTGGTGCACAAACCTTTTGACACACAATGCCTTTTAAAATAGAATGTATTCTATTAATACAGTAATTATGATAACAATAATAAATATTTTATTATTTTAAAATGGAATCTATTCTAATTAATACATTAATGCATTAACTGTAAAATTAAATTTACAGGGACAATGTATTAATTTCATACACCGATATAAAAAATAATGGTGTAAAGTCCACTATTATTTTTTGATGACAGACTCAGTCCTCCTCAGCGCTTAGAATACCAGTGATGCGAACTGTAGATTTCAGTCGAAATGTCCTGCCATTCCTCAGAGACATATTTTTAAAGCTGTTTTTTTTTCTTTGCTGTTTGAGTTTCTGTTTAACATACCCTGATGGGTGCTCTATAAGAGACAAGTCAGGCAGCACACTTGAACAGGACATAGGTTTTTTCAACACTTATCAACTTTTGCATGATTTTATATGTTCTTTGGATCATTATCAAGCTTGAATGTTTCTTTTCTGACAAGCTTCTGGAGACTGGGATACATCTTGTCAGCCAGTATTGGGGAATATCCACAGACATCCATGGTGCCATCTATAAGTGTCATCTCAACCAATATCTTTTGCACTAATGCAGCTCCATACAATGACACTCGCACCACTGTGCTTCACTGTCAGGTCTATACTTCGACTGTGCATTGTGGTAGTCCTCACCAAACATACTGGCACCCTGGATCTGAGGTCTCACCTAAAAAATGTGTTCTGAACATTCGTCATGCATCCGCTCATATCCTTCAGCAAAGTTTATTCTTGTGGTTTTGTGCCGAAGAGCAAGCACAGCACAGGTTTTTTTTGGGTGCCTTCTATTGTAAAAAGGTTGATTTTATTCAATGTCCTTTGCACTGTCTGAGCTGTCCCCAGAAGCTACGATTTTCATTGATCATCCTTGAGCCGGGTCTGAAGATTGTGCAAGTACTGTAGCACGCTGTCTGTGGCTTTATTTTAGGAAGCTGGCCATTGCTGCTCTAACTAGTACTACTATAACATCTGATTACTTCTACAACTGAGTTTCTACAGATTTTTCAGTAGATTTTATTGCAATTCTTTTCCATACAGCACCATCTTGTAGATTTGCAGATAAACACAGGCCGCAATCCCAAAACGTTCTGGTGTTCCGAGGTCAAAATATAACTACAATATGTTCATGCAATTAGGCGGTGATTGGAAATCACAGGTGTACTCAGTTTTGTTTCACAGGTTATTTTTAACTTGTTTGTCAGTAATCAGAGGTGCATTCACCTCTGATTTGCTGAATTACTATTATAATAATTTGTAATCATGTGCTTGTGTGTTATATATAATATAGTCCTTATATAGGGTTTGTGTTGTTCATACAAGTAAAAAGTCCACATACTGAAACGGAAAACAGGCCATCAAGAATAAGAGGATATTAAACATTAAGAATAAGAGGATATTAAACATTAAGTATAAGAGGATATGTCACTGAGGTTATCATTATGTTTTCATCATGATACATATTTGTGTATACGTTGGCCATCATGATAGAAAGAACCCTTTACCATACCTGTCTTTATACTGTTTTTCTTGTTTTCCAGAAAGTCAAAATTGATATATTGCTACAGTGAAGCAGGGGCACCTGCAGCCAAATCAGGACAGTAAATTATGTAGTGAGCACTTTGTTCCTGACAATTAAAAAAAACTCCACCAAGATGGGGAAAATCTATACCTTTTAATAAAATTACGAACTGTTCCATGAGCTTATCTCTGACACCAACCAAAAACATCGATCAGATATTCACTACTGAAATGTAAGGGGGATTCAGGTCAAACCGGGACTTGTGATGAAATTTCTTGTGAATGAAGCCGTACAACTATTATGGGTATACTATAATATTTATTAGGGATGCACCGAAATTTCGGCCGCCGAAAATTTTCGGCCGAAATAGCATTATCGGTTTCGGCCGAAACGTAAGAAAGCTCCGAAAATAAAAGCCGAAATTGTCGCCACGCCTCTCCCATCCTCCCGTCTCGTTCGCGCTGTCATTACGCATCAAACACGGAGTATGTCGGCGGTTTGAAAGCACTTGGAAGCAAGTTTTGTTATTGTTAAACAGCCTTATTACTGTTATTTATTATCAATAAAAGTTTGATTGCTTAATTAATTTGTAGTTTTTTTAATACGAACAAAAAGAAAATATTTTAAACATGTTTTTTAATGAAGCCATTTTCGGTTTCGGTATCGGTTTTCGGCCAAGTGCATCCAAAAATTTCGGTTTTGTTTTCGGCCCAGAATTTTCATTTCGGTGCATCCCTAATATTTATGGTAGAATTCAAGCACAGTATGGTGATGAGACTCTCCCAGTAAAACATCTGGAACGGGGCAAATCATTTAAAGAAGGCTGTATGTCGGCAAATGACGATGCTCTTTGCACTCGTTCCCATGAATATTCGGTAGATTAAAAACTGTGAAAACTGTACACACAATCATTCACCAACACCACTTGCTTATTACAGGAACTCGGCTGGGAGTTAATGTCTCATCCACTGTACAGTTGCTCCAATCCATTTCCACATGTTTGGGCCATTACAGGAGTTCCAGTCATGGCTTGAGCATGCTAGATGGTATTCAAGCACTAGTAAAACACTGGAATAAGTGCAATAGTGTAGGAAGGGATTATACAGAGTAATAAAGGGAGTTTTTAATCTCATAACTGTGTTCTGTTTTTCTGCACAAGCAAAAATCCTGGCTTGACATGAATATGCTCTTCATCATACATGTATTAAGGCTTTTGTAGGCTTGCACAAAAACAATAATCAATAATAATCTTTAAATGTGAGCTCAGACAGTTACATTCCAAAACAACTTTTCCGCATTTCTTTCTTTCTTTTTAATGTCTTTCTTTGTCTTCTGTCCCAACATGTCCTCCTGTCATAGTATACTTCAGGATGCTGTGCATCATTTTGGGTTTGGTGCTGGATTTTGTGTTCAGGATTCTTGTTTCCAGCTAAAAAACTTTCTTAGGGGTTTTGTCTTCAGTGTCTTTATCGAAACCGATAAAACATTTTTTTTTCATCCACAGCATTAACCGTTTCATACAGCTTACCACAGCCTGGGTTTTCTTTTCTATCCTCATCCTTAATGTGAGGCAGCAGCCCTACTTTTGCCGGAAGGAATATTTTACAACAAAATGCAAGAAGTTCATTAATGAATGCACAAGTGTTTAAATAGTTAATAAGGAATCCCAGAATGAAACCAAATGTATGTTTTTTTTAGAAAACTTGGCTAAAGTCAGCATTAGATTTAATAATTAAATGCTAATGATTGTATCTGCAGAGATAGAGAGAAACAAAGGTGGGGCATGCATAGTATTTGTGAAGAAACTACTGAGCCTTAAGGGATATGAGAGGAAAAAATACAAAAAGATAGAACAGGAAAACAAAAAAATGTTTAATTTTTTTTTGCTGAGATGGTTGAGAGTATATTTAGGTTATTATAAGAAGTCATTGTTGGACATGTTTTTGTTAATTTTTTTGAAAAAATAATTTACAAAATAATATAAAAAATGATCACATAAAAAAAATTATAGTAAATAATACATAATTATATGTACAGTTAACTATTAGATCTGTGTTAGTCCAAATTGCATTTGTGTGTACTTAAGTGATTTATATATCTTGACGATGTTGCCTGCTAAAAAAATAAATATACGTTCGCAAAAACGCCATATTTTTACACTTCTATACTTTAATATTTTCATACCTGTGAGGGTTACCCACTAGAGGGCACTATGTTTGTGTTGTAGTTTTTGTTGGTAGACTCAGTTTCCCAGAAGGCACCTCGGTCAGGTGATGCAGGTGCTTACCTGAATGAGGTAGCTCATTAATCTCGTTATGAATAGCTGGTTGTTTTGGGAAACTGGGTGGAGCATTAATGTGAGTTCTGTTAAGTGGGCATTTGTTTTGTCTGGTTATGTTCTGTTTTAGTTTGTTTAATTATAGTTGACCTTTTGGTTTCTGGAGCCTTTAAGTTAAGTTTATATTTGTCTTAGTTTAGTATGTCTCTGTGTCTCCAGGATTAGCCTCTAGGAGAATTAGCCTTTTGTGTGTTTACCCTCATGTGGGAGTAACCTCCTTTGCATGTGTAGTTCTTAGTCTGTATAAATACTAGTGCACTACTAACATGCTTAGATTTTATTCTGTTTAGTCTCCTTGTCTGTTTAGATCATAGTCTGTTTGGCCACTAACCTTTATAGTTCTTAATCTGTTTCATACCTAGTCTGTTCACCCCTTGGGTCTCTGGCTACTAGCCTGTTTCTGGCTACAATTAGTCTGATTGGCTATTAGCCAGTTTAGCAGCTAATGTACATAACGGCTAGTAGACCTAGCCAAGCCTGTCTTGTGTGTTTACCCCCTTGCATGTAAAGTCCCTTGTGTTTAGTCCTCTAGTCTGTTTAGTCCGTCTCGTCTGGTTTGTATGCCATGTCTGTATTGTATTAGTTTGTGTAATCCCTAGTCTGTGTATGTTTAAGTGTTTTATGAGTTCTGTTTATAGCACGCTCCAAAGTAAAGCCAACTTCCTTTGTTCATGTTTTGTCTTGTTTTTATCATTAAACGACTTTGTTGCACCCCATCCCCCTCTGCGTCTATGCCTCAACACCATGCCCACAGTCCGACACCTAATCGTAACACACTAACAGTGACAATACCTCACAGTTCACAATTACATTTTGCCTAATTTGTAAATCCTGTGTAATTACATTTCAATTAATTCTAATTTTATTTTGTAAATTTGTATATTCCAATTTAATTTCTAAATGTTTATTTAATGTATTTATTTGAAAAATGTATCTTTATTTTAATTGTGTTTTTTTTTAATTTAGTGATGGTGTAAGTTTCCCTGCATATCATACTGTGTGGTGTTGTGATAAATACAATTTAAATTTGAACCTGATATGTGGCTTTTATTAGGAAGAATGTATATGATAGAAAATCCCCCCCCCCCCCTTTTTTTGCCATGATTGGTTCCAAGAAATAAGTCTAATCTGTTATTGGTTAAAAACAAAAGTACATCTACATATTTTTAAAGATTAATTTTTTCCATATTTTTTTTTTATCATGCCCCTTTAGAGGCTCAGTACAGAGTACTAAAAAAAATACAAAAAGATAGAAAGTATTAGCTGAAATCCAAACAAAAACAAACTGAGAATATTAAGATTATGTATTAAATATTAAATCCCCTTTTGTGTTATTAGACACATTTGTTCCAAATTTAGAAGGAAAGTTGTATGGTGTAGAGATTTTAATGCTAACAGTACATTATGGAGTAATTGTTAGGAAGAAATTGTAATGGTTAAATCTAGTGTGCTTTAGTAATGTACTGTAAGTGGTGCCAGGATTCATAGGACAGGTGAAGAGATCTCACATTACTTTCTGATAGCCTGAAAAGTCCTGAAAGAATTAACTGTAGAAAGTGATAACTATTGTATATTAATAAAAAATAAGCTTAATTATAGATGATTATGGGAAAAAGGTTGATTGCAGAAATCATTTCCCAGTGTGAATTGAAACAAATTGAGACAAATTAGCAATGAAGCAAAACAAAAATATATATTAATCAAGATGTTCATGAGTTAAATAGTTTAATCTGTAGAGCTACTCTAGAGGCTGCAAAGCAATTTATTAAAAAAACAGAAGATAAGCAAAAACGAAGATGGTGGTCCATGGCGGATAAAGTGATGTGATAAAGTAATTAAATCTCTAAAGAAAGGTTTTAACAAACTCAGTTTTTAGACCTTCAAATATTTATTTCTCATACGTACCGTACCTTACAACACAGTGCAATTCTTTCCTTCACTTATCACATTTAGGATGCTGGGGTCAGGGCACAGAGTCTGCCATGGTGTAGACCTGTTATAGCACCCCTGGAAAAGATGCGGTTAAAGGCCTTGCTCAAAGGGCCAAACATTGGCAGATTGATGGTACCGGGGTGCCTTCTCAATTGTGCCAAGATCTGTCAAAGCTCCTGCCCTAAACTTTGTCCCAGCTCTTCTGCCAAGGTACTTCACAACATAAATGCCAAGCCACCCTCCCACCACATGCCCATTATCATAGCCTCTGCCTCAGATGAATTACCCAGGGTTGGCGTGGTTGACCTGCCCACCAGTGAAGTTCATCAAGTTCTATTATCTCTATTTAATAATTAGTTGTGATGAGACGGCAAATGAGCAAAGATTGACTTTCAAAAACATAACCTATTTTATACTACACAATTATATACAGTTAAACAAATCACAAAGAAACATCTAGTACAAATTGCACATTGTAATTGGCACCATTATAAAACACAAGAAGCAATCACACTAATGCTAAAATCTTTCTGTAAGTTCATGAGGGACAACATTATTACCAAACAAACAAATGGAGAAAGAAAAACCCCTACAGAGCCAGGGAAAGCACTTTTTATCCCAATCAGGATGATGAAAGTTTACAGTATAGAACAATTTATTGGGTCCCTTAAATCTTCCACCACACAAGATTTCACAATGCACTCTAATATTTATGTTTAAAAATTAAGAAAGAAGCTAGCAGTTACTTGGGCGGAGTTGCTTTTAAGTCATACTTGAAAGCAGCCAAAATAACAGTTACACAGAGAACAAAGGGCAGTTAACTGTCCTGCAATGTTCTCTGTTTTTACCTCAGACACACAGAAATGCAGGTCTAAATACATTACCATTAACATCAGATGAAATCAAAAAGAACTCTTTTGGTTATTGTTTGTTGAAAGAAATTCACAAACCCAAGTCCACCATTATAGAGACAATGAAGCATGGGGATGGAAGCATCATTGTATAGAGGTGTTTCTTTGCAAACTGTATTCCCAAAGCATTGAAGGAAATATATATATATATATATATATATATATATATATATATATATATATATATATATACACACACACTTGTATATTGTAACTGTACTATTACTTTGGGGTATTTATATTAACATTAGGTATTACTGGATATTCTTTAGTATTTCTGGAGATTTTTTTGTATTATAGGAGATTTTTTGGTTTTTATTAGATATTAAATATTCTTCTCTCATTTAGCCAAATAAAAGTATGTTAAATCTTTGCAAAAATTCTTGTAGTTGTAGTCAAACTAGGGACCATTGAGGCCAATGTGACCATTTTATTCACAACCCTGGTAGATCCTCTGGTCAACATTCACAAACTACGGGTAATTTCAGAACACTAATTATTCTAATCTGTGTGTTTTTGGACTGTGGGAGGAAGCTTGAGTCCCCGGAGGAAAAAAAAACAAGCACAGGGAGAAAATACACAGACCCTAGGTAGGAATCAAACCTGGACCCTAGGGGCGCAAGGCCACAGTGCTAACCACAACACCAATCCACCATAAAGCAATTTTATTATAACTATATTCATGTTTTATTAAAGTCACGAGCTGTAACAAGCAGAAAAAAGCTACAGTTCGTTTGTCAAAACTAATTTTTTCATAACATTTTCCATTGTTTGTCATTCTTTTTTTTTTTCTCTCATACCTCCACATATAATACAATGTAAACATTATGGGAAATGTTTAAGAAAAATGTACTTCATTATTATAATTAAATACTACTTTGAGAGATTTGCACTTTCTTTGAGTATTGTTTAGATGGAATAATTTCATCATCTGATAATCGTACTAATAATTTAATAAGTGCCACTCACAAATACTCCTTATAAAACCCAATGAGACCTTATTACAAAATATATTTGCCAACCTGCTAAGCCATTCAGGTGTGTTGCTTTATAGTTAAATAATTGCAGTAATTATAAGTAGCATTATTTTTGAGGCATCCAATAAAGGACACATCAGTGTCAAAATGTTGAACGAAATGGCAAACAACAGTGCTAATTGGCCTTTTGGCAAAAGCCGGCATTAACATTAATCACACACACACACTGGGATTTATTTAATTACAAATGCCATTTAACACATCAGGGCAACGGTTCCCACCTAGAAGAGCTGAGTGAAACAGTTTTGCAGTTGTTCATGTTTAAAAAAAAAAAAAAAAACTATACACACACTCAGCAAACGTCTGAAACGTCCTCTGACTTTCAACTGTTTTTACTCTTAGTAAACTTAATGTGTAAATACTTGTATGAACACTAAAAGAGTCAACACTATAAGACATAAACTAAAAATGTTTCACAATGTGTCCCTGAATGAAGGGAGGCTCAAAATCAAAAGTACCAGTCAGTATCTGGTGTGGCCACCAGCTGCTTGAAGTACTGCAGTGCATCTCCTCCTCATGACCTGCCTATTGCGGACAGTCTGAGCACTGATGGAGGGATTGTGTGTTCCTGGTGTGACTCGGGCAGTTATTGTGGCCATCCTGTACCTGTCACGCAGGTGTGATATTCGGATGTACCGATCCTGTGCAGGTGTTGTTACATGTGGTCTTCCACTGCGAGGATGATCAGCAGTCCTCATGCCTCCCTGCAGCATGCCTAATGCACGTTCACGCAGATGAGCAGGGACCCTGGGCATCTTTCTTTGGGTGTCTTTCACAGTCGGTAGACAAGTCTCTTTAGTGTCCTGCGTTTTTAGAACTGTGACCTTAAGTGCATACTTTCTGTAAGCTGTTAAGGTCTTAACGACCATTCCACAGGTGCATGTTAATTAATTGATTATGGTTAATTGAACATGCATGGAAAAAATTGTTTACCCTTTACAATGAAGATCTGTAAAGTTATTTGGATTTTTACAACATTATTGTTGAAATACACAGTCCTGAAAAAGGGACGTTTCTTTTTTTTTGCTGAGTATATATATATATATATATATATACAGGGTGGGCCATTTATATGGATACACCTTAATAAAATGGGAATGGTTGGTGATATTAACTTCCTGTTTGTGGCACATTAGTATATGTGAGGGGGAAAACTTTTCAAGATGGGTGGTGACCATGGTGGCCATTTTGAAGTCGACCATTTTGAAATCCAACTTTTGTTTTTTCAATAGGAAGAGGGTCATGTGCCCAAAAAAATGCATTGATGGAAAAGTCTGGTTATTAGGTGACCCAATTTTTGGGCACATACTGTAACAATGGTGATCCTGGTGATCAGACCAAAAGAAGTAACCCCAGATCATAACACCACAGGTTTGTATGCTAGACACTAAATATAATGCATGCATCATTTCATCTGCTTGTCTTCTTACCTTGATGCACCTATCACTCTGGAACAGGATGAATCTGGACTTGTCAGACAATTTAACCTTTTTTCATTGTTTCACTGTCCATTATTTATACAGATGGTACTCAACCAGAATAATAGTTTTACCGCCACGTCTCCCGCGGCAACAGCATTAGGGGTGTGCATTTGCTGGCTTTACCACTAAGTGGCGCTATTCAGTAACTATAGATCAGAGACTTAGTTCATTCTCTCAAGGATTAATCAGCTGCAGGTCACGTGGTAGCAGATTAAATCAAGTAAAACATTAAAAGAGGTTATACTGTAATCACAGTACTAAAAATACAGTGCAAATTTGGAATTTAAATTAACTTATTTGCATCGAATTTAAGCAACGTAAACACTGACCCAGATTATTGTCAGATTAATGTGCAAAAACTATATAATAAAACTATATAATCTACATAAACTTTTATGCCTCTACTTTTATATAAGTGCACTTACAATGACGACTAAATATTATGATTTTGTAAAATAATGTAAGTAAACAGGGTGCACTATTCTGTATTGGTTTCGGTTGAACTTGAGCGTAACAAAAAATGAGATGCCTTACAGACGTGAAAAATATATACTCATATAAGCAAAATGTCAATTTTTATATAAACCAATGAAAAAACAAATTTTAGATGATGCAATTAGTATAAAACATGAAAATTGGCGCATCCACTGATGACATGATTATGTTCATTACTACAGCTAAAAACAAAGAAATCACTATTTTATCAATGAGGTATTAAAATGGTCAGAGTCTCCTTGCTGTTTTTCCTTGACGCAAATTTCCTAAACACCCAATATATCCCACCTATTGGCATGTTTACTTTTAGTTAAGTCTTTATTTTTCAAATATACATTACAGCACAGTGAATTTTTTTCTTCATGCCATTGTAGTAAGATAATCAGAGTTATTTATTTCACCTGTCAGTGGTTTTATTTTTATGGCTGATTTATAAAGGTTCATTAAAAGTTCATAAGAAGTGTCAATTACTATAGAATCTTATTCTGTAGAGCCCTAAAAATAAAAAAATAACTGGATGCATGCATATACAGTATGTATGAGAGCTTCAGTGTGTGTCAATTTCTGAGATAATTCTTCTGACAGAGCGATCTTGGGTGTGTCATCACTGACTTAAAAAAAAGAAAGAAGAAAGAAAAACACATGGTAAAGCTTTTAAACATATCTTAAAAGAACTTTTTCTTGTATTTGCTTGTATTTTATTCCCAATCAGGGAATCAAAGTTATTGCGAAATATTAAGATGTTCCCTGCTGGGAAACGATTCCTAACGCCAAAGTCTCCCAATTACTTTGTGTCTTATACAAGCAGAGCATCATCTCTTTGTTTGCCGGCACACATGCTCGTTATAGAAGTTAATGATGAAGTTAATGATAGAAATTTGTGCTTAGTGGAGAAAGATTTATCTGAAAACAATTTGGCTTTAAATGTGAGTAGTTTCGAAAGATCTCCCCCCCCCCTCTCTCTTTCTCTCTCTCAGTGTGTGTGTCCTTTGAATATCACAGATGGTATTAAAGCAGTAAAGAACGGCTTGCCTGATCTTCAGAAAGTCTGAGATCTACTTTGTAATTAAGGGGAATGTTTTTCCACCAGTTACCTTCGATTTCCACATCACCCACAATGCCGTCCTCCTGATAGTGACGCCAGTGCGATACAGCAGCACTTTAGTCCTTTATCTGTCTCACCTACTGTATCTCTCTCTGTACACTCTGGTCAAACAGATCTTTTACAATCAGACCTCCAACAATCACCTTCTTAGCTTCACAGATCACTAACTAGGATAACAGAGTATACTTCATCACACATCGGAAAGTGGAAACTTTGTGTGAGTTTACAAGCTAGCAGTAAAACTTAAATGATTTTTTATTTTGTATTTTTTGAACACTATTGTTACAGAGATTTCTAGCAAGTGGGTTGCTTTCAGCAGAAAAACCAGAGAAGAGATCGTTTGACCTTGAAGTCAAAGAATCCGTGCACAGACGGCCATACACTTTGTTTCTGTCCCTGGATTGAAAGAAAAAAAAAAAAAAAGCATTGAAATTGCTTTTATAAGCTATCTCTAGATTGGTTGCCTCCACTGTTTTTATGTTTGTTCTGCTTTCTGTCAGATTGAATTTGGTCTTCTAGAGAAACAAAGACCTGGTTGAGTAAAACTACATGCACTGCTGGGTGTGTAATATCCTTGATGTGCCTAGTTTTAAAAAAAAAACACAACAAAACAACGAACTTGCAATGATTTGCTTTAAGATGCAGCGTGAGATCGTGAATACACATACGACCTGAATATTTTTTTGCTCTGCGATTCTCAGTGTGAAGTGCTGGTCTAGGTGCTGAAGGAAAGGCCACTGCTGTGAAGGTGAAGAATGTCAGGGTAATTTTCTGACACTGTTTGCACAAAAGTATCACCATGCCTCATCTCCTTGGCTTGCATATCAGCGGGATTTCTTACCGATGATCCCCCGGTAATCATTGTGCTCAAAACAGAAAAAGTCTATTTGAATCGGCTATTGGAAAGAAAGTACCCGTAGGCGCAGTGCTGAGATTTAAGCGCAGCAGGATCTGGGAGAATCATACAAGTTCATGTGAGGGGAGTATTTCTAAAGTTTTGATACTGGTTACAAGGGGCGTTCAAGTCAATCCAGGATTTTTGAAAGTTAAAAACTCTCTTTATTTCTCTATATAATCTCCTGCTACACTAATGCACCTATTCCAGCATTTCACTAGTGCTTGGATACCATCGAGCTAGAAAAATGTCTTAGTACACTGCAACCATGAGCTGACCTCATGGCCTCCCAGAAACTCCTTTAATGACCCAAACATATGAAATGGCCTGGAGCGAGGTCAGGACTGCACGCTGGATCAACAACTCCATGCCGAGTTCCTGTGACGTGCAAGTAGTGTTGGTATTTGATTGTGTGTACAGTTCCCACAGACAGATGAATCTCTTTCGCCAAGTTGGCGACGTTCTGAAGTTATCTGCCGATTTTCAAGGATCATGCGTTCCACTTGCTGAATGTTCACACCAACGACTGCATTGGGCTCAATAAACACGCAATGAAAAAGATTCTGATGTTTGTTGTAAGGTTCACCAGAAGCGCTTGTCCTGTGTCTGGAAAAGTTCAGATAAGTATACATGCATGCGAGGATATATTGCACCGTGTATACTTTGTATATATTTATATCGCACTGAATGATGACATTAGAGACTAACAGTAATGTACAGTAATTGCACTGTGCACTGGAATAAAAACAGTCTATAAATACAGTACAAAGGGTACCATGAAATGTAATTAGAGTCCAGTAGGGTGTTGTTCAGCAGGCTTATGTACAGTATGACCTTTTGAAAGAAACTGTCTCTAAATCAAAACAGGTGAACAGGTTGTGGTTCGGGTGGCTCGGGCCTATTATATTTCGGTCCAGGAATCCAACAGAGCTAAAAATGAGTACATTGCATTTTCGTAAACTAGGTTGTTTAGCTAAAAATAAAATAAAAAGGGAAAGAGAGAGAAAGCAAGAGAGAGAGCGAGAGAGAGAAATCCACATGTTTATTGGTAGATAAAAGTATTTTACCTTAATGATTCCAAACTGACAATCCTACAGTCCAGTACCGCTGATGAGTCTCTCTCTCTCTCTCTCTCTCTCTCTACCTCACACACACACACAAATTTTAAATAACAGAGTGATGGCCATGTGTATGGTCATATCTATCTTCTCAGGCTCTCACTGGAAAAAAAACAAATAGACACGAAAGTCTTGGCAAACCTCTGCAATGGCATTAAAAAGAAAGAGATGAAGGAGTAAAAAAGACTGATGGTTGTCATAGAAACTAAGAATCATTATCGACATCTGGTTGACTTGTCAAAGCTAGCCATTAGCAGGATCTATCTATCTATCTATCTATCTATCTATCTATCTATCTATCTAAAAAAAATATTCATCTTATCATTTTATATTATATTAGGGAGCAATGTGGTGGCACGGTGGTGTAGTGGTTAGCACTGTCACCTTGCACCTCCAGGGTCCCGGTTCAATTCCCAGCCAGGCTCGATTCCCCTCTCTGTGTGCACGGAGTTTGCATGTTCTCCCAAAGCTTGGTCGATTTTCTCCGGTTTCCTCCCACAGTCCAAAAATATGCAGGTTAGTTCCCAACATGCCTGTAGTGTGTGAATGGGTGTGTGAGTGTGTATGTGTGGCACCCTGTCCATGGTGTACCCTGCCTCATGCCCTAAGCCTCCTGGAATAGTCTCTAGGTCCCTGTGACCCTGAATACAGGATAGAAGATGAGTGAGGAAGCAATGTTCATGCAATCAGGCAAATATACTGAATTGTGTTGCATTATTGGTTTCCCATCATTTTGCTGCAAACATAACACAATTTAATACTTAACACGATTTAACATTTCTTTGGATTGGCTTATAGGATAAGTTGGATGGATGGATGAATAAATGAAAAAAAAAACACTTAAATGGGCATGCTGTTATAGGTAATTAATCACCACGAGGCTTGTGTGATGTCGGGTCACAAATAGGATTATTTTCCAATAATTTCACCTTGTAAAGCGTCTTTATTTGTCCTGACTAACAAAAAAACAAAAAACAAATACAAGGTTTTCAAGATAGTAGGGTTATTAATGAAAACTACTTTTTACTTTTAAGCTGAATATTGTTATATTAATGTTAGTGAACATCAAAGAGACACGCTTTGTTATAACATTTTTAAAAGGAGTGCTTTGTCTGAGTACTGGATACATGTACTTCGATACTATACTTAAGGTCATATTTCACATATCTGTACTTTACATGAGTAGTTATATTAGAGGATACTTTTTACGTTTACTCCACTCAGAAATACAGCTAATACCTTTACTTTTACTTAACTGCATGTCTGTTGTATCATCAAAATTTTAATGAATTGAATAAATCAATGCACTGAAACTGGAGACTCCTTTGTAGTTGAATCTACAGACCGACAAAGTTGTCAGATATTTCTTTGTTAACCAACTTTTCTCCTTTATTAATGAATTAAAAATGTAAAATTAGATAAGATTAAAATTAAACACTTCCAACACAAATAAAGACAAGTTAATAAAGTCTTGTTAGATGTTATTGCCATGATATCACTAAAAAATTCCACTTCATTATTGATAGCAGTTAAGAAAGGACAGTACATGTGTACAAATTAGGGAATAATCTGTTTTGCACCTTGTATCTACATTGTTTTAATTCTTCAAATTTGTCATTATGCTGGTAACGGTTGCTAGCTAATTTGCCGCTTGTCCCCATGAGCCTTCGAGCACTTGCATTTGTTGTTTGGGCGGAATATGATATCTTGTTTTCCTGACTCGGTGAGTCTTCTAGAATTTTTGGCATGAAACAAACAATGCAAGGTGGTAGCCGTGTGTGTGTGTGTGTGTCCACTGCTGCACACGGCCAACCTTATGCAGTATACACAGCAGGCACTGAGAGTGTATGCCATCCTTCCCAGCACTCTCTGTTTTGAATTTTCTGAAAGCAAAGGTGAGTGCCCTGGGGTTCCTCTCAGCTGATTTCAGGAGCTTTGACAGGATCTTGCTGAGGTGAAAAGAAAGCGAGACATGGCTTCACATAAACACAAAATAACAAGTACAGTTTGATACTCCAGACCCTTTTCACTATTATTTCTGACTCTGAAATGCCCAAAGCTGCTAGAAACCAAGGCACATGATCAAATGTTAGTGAAGTGGAATGAGAAAAATAACAGGCTGACACCAGATAAACATAGTGTTGCTTTAGACCCATTGCCTCCATTACTCATGCAATTCTGTTGAATTTACCGTTCTACACAGTGTATCACAGTATCTGTATGTCTGCGTTAAGGTCGAGACCAGTCTGAGCTACAGCAGTAAACCATCTACTGTACAAGGTGATGAGTACAATTACTCTGATGGTGATATTAACATGAAAGGTGGACCTTTATTTAAGTTAATCTCTTTAAACAGAGTGAACAGATAAATATAGTAAGAGTGAGTGCATACAAGTATGTGCAGGTTATCAGCTGACTTGATTTTGTTGCCACATAACGTTGCTGAGCCTGAGCAGTGAAAGCAACCCCAGATCGTAACTCTGTCTCCGGAGACTTGGACACTATGCACGATCGCTTTATGTGCTTCCCTTCTTACCCTGACACGCCCATCACTCTAGAATAGATTGTCTCAAAATCTGGCCTCATCAGATCACATGACCTTTTTCTGTTTCAAAATCCACTCTTTGTACTCACTAGCAAAAATAAGACATTTTTCTGATCAGTCTCACTATGAAAAGGTTTTCTTATGGACACACAGTTGTTTAATCCTGCAAGTTCTTACTGCATTGGAAAGTTTTTGCTTTCACTATTAAACATGGCTCTGATTTCTACAGTACTGTATTGTTTTTTAATGCAACTTCACCAAGGGTTTAAGTGATCGCCGATCAGAAGTTTTTATTTTGATCACAGTTCTTACATGAAGTTAGCAGAAGCTTTACACAAAAACAATACAAGCAAAATTGCTGGAATTGGGTTTATAACTGTCCAAGACATTATTAAAACCTGGATGGAAAATGCTAAACTGTTAACTTCATATTAGAAGCTCCTGCATCAAGCAGAAGCTTCTAATTTTTAACTTAAAAAATATATATAATAATAATGCTTGCAAGCCTTAGTCTTGGTTTTTAGGTTAAATGGTTCTTTGTGCAAGATAATACAGTAATAATATTAATATAGTATTACATTTAACTACAAAGAAAGCAATTGGACAGACCTTCCAACATGTCACCACAAAATCACAAATTATAAAATATTCTACTTTTATTTTTAAAAAATTTGAACCTTTAAATATACCTTCAGTACCAAATCTATTTAATACTATTTCTATTCATAGAAAAAATCTCATACTATTTTTTTCTCATGTTATTATTTTAAAATACAGATTATTTTGCCATTTAAAAATATATATATTTTTCTCCTTCTCATTGATCAGAACCAACATATGCTTGGTGGGTTTGCTTCAGGTTCTCCACTTTTTATCCACAGTCCAAAGTCGCATGTTGTAGTCCAATTGGTGTGTTAAAAATCCCCTAGTACATGACTGGGTGTACTGTAAGTGTTTGTGCTTGTGGCCTGTAATGGGTTGACACAACATCCAGAGTATATTCCGCATCATGCCCTACAGTAGGTTTCTTGGGATAGGCTCCAGGCTTCCTTTGATCCTACACAATATAAGTATATAATGTTTTTTGTAATACTAATTGAATTTTAATTCATTTGATTTATTTATTTGCACAAAAACAATTTAATGGCAACTAAAAAACATTTAGGTCAACAACAACGCAGAGATCTATTAATATCTTGTTTTATGTACTGATAGTTACAGTATTATTAACTATTAATACATACTATTAATACATATAATTTTTATTGCAACCAAACATTTCACAGTCTTTCAAAAGGGCAATTATTGGCCTGCATCAAGCTAAGAAAGCAATGAGATTAAAAGAAATGTTTAATAACAGAGGGATGTTTGCTACTTTTTTTTTTTTTTACATTTAATGTTTTTAACAAGTAACTAACAGTTTTTTTAGTTAACTAAATTATTAACTATTTAAACCAATAAATTTACAGTAACTTAAGCTGTCATGGCACTGAAAAAATGAAAAATTACTGATAATTAACATTGATACTATACTGTTAATGTAAATATTTGCAAAGCTTATGACAAAATATTACATCGTTCATTATGCGTGTAGGTCTCGATCATGTCAGACTTCTGGAATGTTACGAGCGCTACTTAAACACCTCTCATGCTCCATTTAAAATAAGATTTCACCAAAATATCTGTCTGCAACTAAGATAAATGCAAATAAGCATATCAGGAGGTCTCCATGTTAAATAGGATCTACAGCTTCCCGCATCTTTACCTTCTTCCCCGCAGAGCTGCTAAATAATAGACCCCGCCACGCGGACCCTCTAACGCTCGCACGGCTGGATGAATTTCTGACATTTTGTGTGAAACTCAGAAGGTTAGCCATGCGAGGAAAATCTTCATACAGAATTCATCAGGCTTTACCAGTAATGAGATGTAACACTCATTTATGAGGGTGGACTCTCTGGGAGCAGCACGCCCATGTTTTATTAAAGGCAGCGCACCCTGATCGAATAAATGGCAGGAAAAATTGTGGGTTTTGTTGGGTTTTACTAAGCAAAGATATATTCAATTATATTTCAAAGTAGGTTCTTAAGGAATATTTTAATGCTTTACCATATCCTGGGATGAAGTCGGAATTGGAATATATTTTCTGCACTTTTTCTTCATTAGTTAGAGATCTACTTTTATAGGAAAGTAAAGACGGTGTAATGTGGCAGGATGCAGTACTTTGACCACACTGATGTTGATTATTTTTCATTGCAGATGTTTCTTTACATCAAAGCAATTTTCCAATGGTTCTTGATTTAACCTAATTAAATAACTTTTTTTCTGTTAGGCCAGTCCCCCATCAAAGTGGCAAGTACCAACCTGGGACGTGATGACTATCACGTGCTAAGACACATGTTGCCAGCTAACTGGATCTTTTTCAAATGTTGGGAGTAGCATTAAACCCCTCAAAAGAAAGCGCTATCCGCCCCATCTACATGAGCCCACAGAGGCCCATGATTGACTATGGTCACCATGATTGATGTGAGAGTCGGGGTATACTACAGTACCTCCCCTCCCTAGACTGTAGATTTTACAGATGTCTGTAGTATCACACGGAAACTGAACTCGTACCCTCGTACCACTGTTAGACCACTCAGCAGCCTTATTCATTTACAGCCCTGGCCAAAAGTTTTGAGAATGGCACAACTAAATTTTCACAAAGTCTGCTGCTTCAGTGGTTTTAGATTATTTTGTCGTATAATAAGTATAATTACAAGCATTTCAAACTGTAAATGTCAAAGGCTTTTATTGGCAATTACATTCAGTTTATGCAAAGATTTAATATTTGCAATGTTGACCCTTCTTTTCAAGACCTCTCCAATGCTATCAGTCAACTTCCGGACCACATCTTGACTGATGGTGCAGCCGGTTCTTGCATAATCAGTGCTTGGAGTTTGTCAGAATTTTTGGGTTTTTGTTTCCTCAGCCGCCTCTTGAGGGCTGACCACAAGTTCTTAATGGGATTACGGTCTGAGGAGTTTCCTATCCACGGATCCAAAATTTTGATGCTTTGTTTCCTGAGCCACTTACAGTAGTTATCACCTTCATCTTATGGCAAGGAGCTCCATCATACTGGAAAAGGCATTGTTTATCACCAAACTGTTCTTGGATGGTTGGGAAAAATTGCTCCTGGAGGATTTATGTACTATTCTGTATTCATGGCTGTGATCTTAGGCAAAATTGTGAGTGACCCCAGTTCCTTGGCTGAGAAGCAACTACACACATGGATGGTCTCAGGATGCTGAGGAGTTGGAATGACACTGGACTGATGAACAGTATGTACTCTTAGGGCAAAAACATGTATAGGACTGCTACTATACAGTAGGATAATGGCCAAAAACAGGATGTCCCAAAACATTATATTTTTATATTTTTGTCTGCCTAAGAAAGAAGCTGTAACAATAAATTATTTAGTAATGACACAGTACATTTGTTTCATTTATTGATCTTTTGCAGACACGTGACATCAATGTCAGTCACAACAGTGCATGACAGATGTACCATTAAACAGCATTAAACTACCACTGTATGTTTAAGGTTTATTTCAAAGTCAGAAAAATGACACGGAAAAATTACCTGCTGATTAGCTGATGCTTTGTCATACAGATAAAAGAGTAACATAGTTTCTGGTTAGCTTATTATTTTCATATGCAGTATGTTATGAATGCAGGTAATAAGGATATTCATTTGCAGAAGTTTGCAGGAATTTATCATATAACGTGATTAACTGTGATGGTGCACAAACATCTAAATTTGGTGGCCTTTGCTAGTGTTAGCGTTAGCTCATTTAGTGCTTCTGGAGCAAATGGGATGATGCTGTGGAATATGGTGTTCTTATGGTGCAGGTAGCAGTACAGTAACTTATACTGAGATTCCAGAATCTCTATTTAATAGCTAACTAATTGTTCTGGGGTTGAACACATCACACACCAAGTACAGTAGAGCCCTACTGTAGTGTAGACAAAGTGTTGTTTAAGATGACATCATGTTATCGACGGTGTTTTTTCGACGCAACATTCCGTTTTGAATGTTGGTTTCGGCACTGGCATCCCATAAAGAGTGTCCCTTTTGCTGCTCAGAACTGGGCCTGATAATTGCAAAAAGTTTTGGGTATCTCTTCTGTTATTTTTTCAAGCCAAATAATAAATGTAGTTCATCATGTTCCCCAAAAAGTTGTTTTTCCCCAATGCATTAATATTTATTCATTTTGCACTTTTAGATGATGCACTTTTAAAGCCTTACTCTGAAAACTGGACATCAAATACAATCTTAACGGTACGACCACCGTGATAAGGAAAAGTCAGTTATGTACCTTTATTTTAGAGAGTATAGAGAAATAATTAGTGCTTTCAAATAAACCTATGATTTGTTCGACGGCTATCTCTACTCTCAAACTTCTAGAAACTATAAGAGAAAATTAATCGCCACCTTCTGACCAATCAGAATCAAGACATTGACAGCGGCGTGGTGTAAAAGGCATTAACGCTACAGCTGTCAGCTTTGTTCTCTCGCTGCACAGCGAACGCTATTTTACTCGCTACTTTTTTCGGCGTACTTCTTTAAGCTCTGTTCTCATTGTGTTAAATAATGAAAGCATAATTAAACCACTGAACTGAGGTAATTCCCTTGAAAAGAAGCAAGCACATTCATTAAATTTCACCCCAGTGTTGAACGCATATTGTAGAGAAAATTGTGAATTTAAAGATTAATGTGGTCTCACTCGATTGTTCCATTTAAATGCTTTATCATTTGAAGGGAAAAAAAAAGACAAGTTAGGCAAGAATTTTAAAGTTATAGGCTTTATTTAGTTGGTAAAATGTCAAGCATGGTTTATCTACATAAATAACAAGCACACAAATCAATATACATGGCTACATGGAGCTGAAACGTCTGGATATGACATCGGAAAAATGCACTCGCTTATTCGTGAAACGGAGAACGATGCAGTGAGGGATGTCTCGTTTTGAAAAAGAGGAGTAGACAGTTCGGAAGTGTGTGAGGATGATTTTAAGGAAACTACAGTACATATGCACATACACCTTTCTCTTATGTACAGAACGGAATAACTAAGCCACAGAGAGGAATTTGTTTAGTACAGTATAAAAAAACATAATTTTAATAATAATAATAATAATACTAAAAAATGAGGTTAAAAGGGAGGCCTGATATTCTTTAGGTTGTTTTCACACTTGAATTTGATCTCTGGTCTAATTCGGGTTCTCACTTCCATGAAACTAATAAGTTAAGCCGTTATTCGTCACGTATATGTTGCTACACAGTGAAATTCGATTATCGCACATCCCGGGTTGGTACAGTAGGAAGCTAAGGTCAGAGCGATTGGGTCAGCCATGATATAGCGTCCCGGAGCAGATAGGGCAACCCGGTGGAGCTGTGGCATGAACCGGCAACCATCTGGGCAGTAACTCAGAGCCTTAACAAACTGAACTACCACTGCCACTCTGTGGTGCAGTTTGCATCAATCACAAAAAAATAACTGCTTTAAACCCTGCATTTTGAGCAGCCTGATTCATTTTGTCCTGTTTCAAGTTCAGGTTCAGGATAGGGCTGTTGTGGTTGTAGTGGAAATGGAATTCCTGCAACAACATGGCATGCAGCTAACAAGTGCAAGTGTGTTTTTGCTGAATATTTGTAGATACCAAAAATAATAACTAAAAACTAAACAGCGACCAGATGAACCTAGTGCCTACTATTGCCTACTGCAAACCTGCATGCACAAATGTCTTAGATGGAACTGCGTAATCATTCAGTAAAAACGCACCTTAAAAACAAAACTAAAAAGCACAAAACTGGCTTTGTTCCCAGGCCAAGTGTAAAAACTCCCTTCAATTGAATTCGACCAATAATAATAATAATAATAATAATAAAGCTTAAAACAAGTCAAATTACTCAAGCGCACACAGAAGAAGCGCAACAAGGTGACAAAAAGCTCAAGCCAAGCACAGCCTCCTGGTTTGAGTGTCAGTGAAAATGCATAGACTGGCCATCGAGAAGAAAACATCATGTGCACAGAGCTTTGTGCTTCCTACTCACTACACTAAGGAGGTTTTGAGGATCTGCTAAATCAGTCAAATCTCCACTCACTGTATATGCACCTGTGACATACGACGCTCGTCTCACACACTACACCGAATCGCACACTGTAGAACTGTTCGGAAAAACCAAAGCAAAACAGTTCTTATTGTCTTTGTCTGTCTCTAAACTCGGCAAATTAAGCCATTAACATAAATAAATGATCCGCCAGCCCAACCAGCATTAAGGGATTTTTTTTTTTTTCCATTTCCTTGCACCTCTATTTCAATCCAAAATAGCCCATGAATTAGCTTAAATCCCGAAAGCGCATTTTCTTCACCGAGTCCCTATGATGTCCAAAATCTCCATTTAGAGATGTAAATCTGTCAGGCCGATTTTGGAATGGACGTCTCGGGTTTGATGTCGTGCAGCGAGTGTCTATTTTAATTAGATACAAAGGCTGAGGGTTTTAAAGGTTTGAAATGGAGTTTATGTGATAGCGGCCTTTTTCACTCTCCAGATGCAGAAAATTCACAGAGGTTGTTATTCACTGTCTGATTCGTTAGGAAGGATATATTCGCATGAGTCTTATTTCAAGGCACCGAAAAATTTTGGGGGATCAAATGTGCATGTTATTGTGTTTTAAGGACAGGACTGGAGGGGGGTATAAAGAGAAGTCTTGTCATATTTGCAAAGATGTATTTTTTCTGTTTTTTTTTAAAATGATTTTTCTGTAATTTAAATTAATTGGGTAAATATATTTATAGCTCTTATTGTGCCTGAAAATGAAATCCTCTTGAAAAGCAATTCCTGTAGATGCTAGGGCTAATTTGATCTAATTAAGGAATGACTAATAGTGCGCTATTTCACATACCCAGTGCATACAAAAACAAGCATATGCCACTCTACTGTTGAATGTAGTTCCCTTATCTGATACAGTGTTTAAGAACAGTCAATTTTGGTACAGTATTTTTTTTTCCCATATCACTTGAGATACTCTCTCAATAAATTAAACACAAACCAAATTCAGTGCAATTGGATTTGTTGGTTTTGACACAAAAACCTCTTTCGATAGCCTAGGCCTCCCCAACCCACACCACAGTGTTCCCCTTGGGCACATCAGTGATTTCGCAGTTGAGCTTGTCCAGCCATCCATCTAGAATGAACAGTGAACTCTGTGAAGGGGTCATGAGATACTGTCCGAAGAGGCCGCTCGAGGTCATAACACGGTTCTTGCGACTCCAGCGCCACTGATTCCATGGAGTGGGCAGCTTCAGGCTCTTGATCATTTTGACATTGCCAGTGCTGAGCTCTACGTACAAGGCGTCCGTCTGCTGGCCCGAGCTACCGAACACGTTGTACTGGTGGATCTCAGTAAACGAGGGCATAAAGGCCAGGTCCGAGAGGTGCAGGTTGGTGTGGATGTCGAAGGGTCGTCCGATTTCGCCACGCACTGAAATGGACTGCAGACGCATCATGCCGTTCTGGTCGTCCACGCTTACTAGGTAATGGCCATCGGGTGAGACATAAGGGGTACCGCTAACATCACCATTAGGTCCAATTACATTATCTGTTACGCTGTCGACTATAAGCTGAGGACGTATGGCACCGGTTGAATCTGAATGGCAGTTGATAAAGTAGTAACCCCCTAAGTGGGTGTATGCCAGGGACTCTGGAATGCAGTCATATTCCTGCAAGCTGATGTTCTTCACATAAGTAGTGGTCTCCAGGTCTATCTTATGCAATGCTGGCTCCTTCTTATGGAGGACCATTCCAAATCTGTAACAAAACAGGCAATCTTTAAATGATATGCTTTGAGCATTCTGAAATGATGACTCACCTTTAGTGGAAACTGTTAGTCCCATGTGAACAACAACTAAAAAAAAAACAACAACAACAACTTAGTGTCTTACCCTTGATTTAGTGGATAATCTCACCTGGGTACTGTAGATTTGTACTGCTGTTGTACCCATAAAGACAGTCCTGTGTTAATCCCAGGACTCAATATACTCTAACTGGGCATCCTTAAAGCAGACTTATAACTGTTTGACACTATATTATAGTAGATACCTGGAGTAGGATCACCTGGGGAGGATGTGTTCCTTTTGGAGCCTGGTTCACCTCCAGATTCCTTTCTCATATTATCCTAATCAATTTCCACTGTTATTGTACTTCAGCCTTGCTCTTTAGGGATCAAAATTTCCATGAGGCTGTTTGTAACAATATCTGGTGCTTTACAAATAAAATTGAATCATTTGGAAGGGGAATACTTCACTACACATTTTTTTAAGCACCAAGTCAGCTACATTTTATGGAGAATATGTTTTAACAAGTGGATAAAGCTCAATGGAAGATACCTGCAGAGACATAGATCTACCCTCAGGCTTAGCAGACTGCAGTGCGCTTTCCAATAACCGTGGCCAGTTCCAGAGCGAGTCGCACTAATCAGATCATGAACTGAGACATACCAA
Source organism: Clarias gariepinus (assembly GCF_024256425.1). Taxonomy (NCBI): domain Eukaryota; kingdom Metazoa; phylum Chordata; class Actinopteri; order Siluriformes; family Clariidae; genus Clarias; species Clarias gariepinus. The sequence continues at coordinate 6,509,940 of NC_071109.1, read as the reverse complement.
GTCTAATAAGCAGAGTCTAAACCGTTAGGGGGAAAGAGAAACTTACCAATTAGTTTTACTGCCATATCTTCAGGTTTTTTTTTTCCCTGCTAGTGTCTGGCTTTGTAATGGACTCAGTACATTTTTCAATAAAAAAAATAAGCTACAAAGATATAGAAACTATATAAAAAAGTGTAACTGATGAGCAATTAAATCTGATTGGTTTGTTGACATAAAGAATCTGTTCCACTGAATGGCGTCAAAGAAATGTCTATTAGTGTCTATAAGGTAAGGAACCTGAATGATACAAGTCTATTTACTGACTCAATGTATATGTCCATTTACTGTATTACTTGGTTTAGTACTTGGTAAATAACAGCATAAACCTCAAGAAGACGCAAATGTTTTTTTGGCGTTTAGCTTCCTAGTCTTAGACAGGCATGGGAAAAATGAACCCATGATGACCCTTTACATGTTTTGGAAAGTTTCTTATTCGGCCCTTATAATAGGGCTTTAAACCCCAAAACTGTCAGGGAAAATTGCATGTGATGTATTTCAAAATGTGTTCAATTCAGTTCAGTTCAAGTCAAATTTATTTATTCAGCGCATTTGACAATCGTAATTGTTGCAAAGCAGCTTTACAGAATCAAAAGTAAATTAGGTGAATGAATATGAAATGTGTAAGAAAATATGTTTAAATAAGAATATACTGTATGAATTATGTACTGTATATGTACATACATGTATGTAAATACAATATGTATGAATATGTATATTATCAGATTTGTCTCTGATAAACAAGCCGAGGGCGACGGTGGCAAGGAAAAACTCGCGGAGATTGCAATAGAAAGAAACCTTGAGAGGAACCCGACTCACCAGGGAACCCAACCTCCATGTGGTTTATTTGGTCTGTGCCACTGTATAGTATATCCCCTATAATGTCCATTAAAGGAAAAAGGGGTGTTGGCTCTTATAGGTTAAACAACTGGTGCAGCCATTGGTAATTGTGACCAGACACTTTTTGGGTGATTTGATTTATAATTTTTTTTTAAGATACTGGTTTAATAAACTTGAATTTGATGCCAAGTGTACTTCTGTATCATGTATGTTTGCTGAGATATGACCAGGTGCCGTTTGTTTATGAAGAACGCCTTCACATCCATTGAAATTCTATGTTTAAATTATTTAAATGAGGATTCTGTGATGCACTTAGAAAGAGGAAACCTCCAGCCTCATTTTGACACCTGGTTTTCCTTGCTATCCTGTAAAACTATGTTCACCAGCAGTGTGGTTTCATATCAACAATATATCAACCCATATTTATCAATGGTAGCTGGAGTAACCAGCTTGGATATTGTATATTAAAGTGCTTTAAAACAATGTTTAGGGTTAAAACTTTGAAACCGTTGAAGCATCGTGAAGATAAGCCAATTTTTTTTTTCAGAAATTAAAAATTTGATACAAGCCTCTGTGACATAATACCTGACTTGATATGACTGAGCACATATTGCAAATTAAAAGATTTCTGGACTTCATCCAGCCTACTGTTGTACCATGTACTCTATGGTAAGTTTCAGAATGCTGTCCTTATTTCACCCAGTTTATAATTTTCCAATTCCCACTTATTACACATTAAACTCCCTAGTGTTGATTTAATAGTTTCAAAGTTCATTTGAGCCCAACAGAACATATATAATCTCTGTAGGGTGTTAATTCAAAACTCTGGGTGTTAATTAATTTTTACTGAAGGGATTTCGCTACAACACATTATCTGCCAAATGCTAGCATGTGCTTCCTAAAAAGCACACGAGGTAATCCACTAACCTTAACCCTAACCCTAACCCATTTTTGAAAGTGCTGTTCATGCTTAAAGTCACACGATTGTTAGAAAACACTATCAACCCTGTTCCATATACTGTACACCTACGATTGCTGACAGGGGACAGAGTAATACCATTTCTCCAACTCAACCAGATTTCAAATATTTATGCTATCCTGGACTCTCGTCATGAATAATGGTTGTCCTTATCGATCTACTAAGTGGCCCAAACAAGGCTGAAATTCCAAGTTGTCATTATTTATATGCAGCTTATTTGGAATTTACTAATGATTGGTAATAAACCTATTTAATTCAAAGGCCCAAACAAATAAAATAAGATCTTACTCACTCATTGTATATATATTGCTTTGTCCTGTACTGTATACAGGGTCACAGGGAACTCTATGCCTATTTTAGGAAACTTAGGGCACAAGGAGGGGTACACCCTGGACAAGGTCCCAATCCATCACAGGGAACACACACTACAGGCAATTTGTGAACGCCAATTAGGCTAATCTGCATGTCTTTGGACTGTGGGAGGAAACCGGAGTACCGGAAATAAACCCACTAAGCCCGGGGAGAACATGCAAACCCCAAGCACACAGCCCTGAGGTGGGAATTGAACCCAGATCCTGGACATGCAAGGCAAAAGTGTTTATACACACACAGTATATACAATAAATTGAACTGAATTTATTCAGTGGAAGTGGTTTATTTTTTTAATAAATATTTTTCTCTGATTTTCACCACAGGCTCTTTAGAACATTCTTTATAAACTATAGCTAATACAACAACTTTCCTCTAAACAGCATTTGTTGTTTCAAGCCATGAAGAAATTCAATTGAATAATGAAAAAATATATAATATATTTTTATATATTTCTTTTTCTTTTCATTGAGAACATCTAAAGGAACTAAAATAATCTGACAAGTTGTTTGAAATTGCACCATCTCTTTCATCATTTACAAGGAATTTACTGTACAAGGAATGATCCTTTCAAATAAACTATTTATGTGAGTTGAAATATCAAAGCATCTTTTTAAAGAGCATAGGAATTATGTTTTTACGCCTTATATTTACAGTCCTTATACTTGCTTATCCTTACTTTTATTATTTTTGTTTAAATTCCTTTGAATATGGAATTCACACTTGTTATATGGCTGCTTATAAAATATAATTAACACTTGCTTTAGGGCATCCTATTATTTTGCAATTTATATAAGAAAAATGAAACGGTTAAAGTACAAGGTTAAAAAACAAAAACCCACCTATATTTCAGGCAAGCTTTGTTGTACTAACGTCTGAGGTCTGAATATCAATGTGCATCATTTCTCAATAACTCAACAATAAACAAGTCCCAGCATTAGCATTCATTCCTGCTTATCAATGCTTTTGTATGAAATCGAATGAATCCATTCTTGCTTGTTAGTATTTGTCTCAACATTAGGCTTGTGAGAGTTATTAGCTAATATTTCTGCATAAGAATTTCATATTAAAATATAATTCACTTCCCCAATACAAATCCCTTCTATTTGCAGAGGGTTTGTTTAATATCGTCTTGTTCAGTACAAGCAGAATACTAGTCTCATTAGACTGCATGTAAACTTGGTCATGAAGTACCTAAGTGTCTGGAAAGCAATAAGTTAACTAAATAAAATTTTGTACATACAGCACATTAGGAACTACAAGCTGGGATCAGGAAACTAATCAGAATAGGTATTAGGTCAGTTAGTCGCCTTCTGTTTTCTACATCCATTGTTCTTGAAACAATAATAAACGTAACATTGTTGTTGTGTTACTTGTTGTGTTTGTGTGTTATGTTTTTGCATACATTCTCATTTCACTTTGATTACCAACTTGTAATAGAGTCTAAGGCGGTTTAATTGTTTAGCACTGTCACCTTGCACCTTCCGGTTCCCACCACGGAGTCTGTTCTGTATGCATGTTCTCCCTGTACTTGGTTGGTTTCCTCTGGGTTCTCCGGTTCTCCAAATTGCCCGTAGTGTGTAAATAGAAGTGTGAATGATGACCAGAGGTCCTACCACGGTCAAAAAATGGAAATAAATACACTGGTGATCACCAGTGTATCGGACTCCACAGTCCCTAGTGGACTACAGAGGTTCCTAGATGGATGGATGGATGGAATAGAATTTCCAAGAAAGTTCTAATCGCTGAGCAATGCTGTGTGTTTATTTCAACCTAGGTTACTGGATGATCCCTTCATTCATGTAGAGTGATCTCATTTAACAAACCAAAACACATACAAATAAAAAATCTGAGACAAACTGATGACAGCTCTGCTAAAAGTCATTACACTTTGAAGGTGCAAAGCTCTGGTGCAAACAGACTGGAAGCTGGAGGCTGACTAGAGATGCAGTTCTGGTTTAAATCAAGCTTGAAGAAGAAACATTTACTTAAATAATTATCAGGACAACCTGTTCCACAAAGAATTTATCAAGTTATAAAATTAATCATTTGGAACTGACTGTAAGTTTTGGAAGGCCTTGGACCAGACTCATCTCAATGAACATGTGCGTCTGTGTGAAGCTTCATTACAAGCCCTATATTACTAAGCCTTCTGTTCTGTTCCATTATAAGTGATGAAAGCTGTACAAGGGCTCAGACGGTCGTTGCTCAGATTTAAAGTTGAATCTAAGTCTCTGTTTCTTTGGGACCCTGGAAGATATTGTGAGAGCAAACGTGACATATAAATTATTTCTTGAAGAAAGACGAGAAGCAAAGGTTCCTTAAGGGCTCTTTGAATGAGTTGCAGTTGGAACATCTGAAAATTCCCTCAGACAGACAAATCAAAGATATAGATTTTTCCCCCCCTTAGAGTATAGCACGAAAGCTCTTAGCTTCCTTAAAGGTTCCAAGTGGAGTATGATCTGACTGGTAAAACGCTGTTGTTAGGTTACTTGTGCACTCAGTGGCCACTTTATTACATAGACCTGTTCAAGTGTTCATTAATGCAAATATCTAATCACCAATCACATGGCAGCAACTTGATGCATTTATGCATGTAGACATGGTCACAACAATCTCCTGAAGTTTAGATGGGGAAAACAGGTGTTTTAAGTGACTTTGAATGTGAATGTCCGTCTAGTCTGCATATTTCTGAAACTTCAGATCTACTTGGATTTTTTTGATCTGAAAAAAAAAAAAATTAAGTAAGTGGCTGTTCTCAGAATGAAAATGGCTGGTTGATGCCAGAGGTCAGACAAGAATGGCCAGAGAACTGAGGCTGCAGTTCAAATGGGCTCACCAAAATTGGACCATAGGTTGCAAAATTTTAGAAGATTGCTTGGTCCCGATTTGTGTTGCAACATTCGGATGGTAGGGTCAGAATTTTGTAAACCCCATGAATGCATGGATCCATCCTGCCTTGTATAAACAGTTCAGGCTTCTGCTGGTGGTGTAGAAGATATTTTCTTGGCATACTTGCACCAATTGAGCATTTTTCAAAATTGACCATGTCCATCCATTTATGACCACAAGATAATGCAATGGATCATGTCACCAGATATCTATGCAAGAATGCACCGTGGTGGTATGGTGGACCAGGAGATTTGCGTCATTGATGTGCAGCAGACAAATCTGCAACAACTTAATAATGCTCTCATGATCAATATGGAGAAAAGATCTCTAAGAAATGTTTCCAGCACCTTGTTAAATCTTTGCTACAAAGAATTAAGGCAGTTCTAAAGGCGAAATGCAGTCCATCCCAGTAATAGCAATGTGCGCCCAATGAAGTGGCCAGTAAGTGTAAATACTGTATTTAAAACAAAATTAAATGTTAATTGTACAATAATTAAGTTGTCCATAAATATTAATAATTGACTGAACGGTGTTCTTTGATGGATTAGCCTCCTATTCAGCTTGATGGCCATGAATCATGGGATATACTTCAGATGTTACTGTGAACCTGACTAGGATAAGTGCTTACTAAAGATTATAAAATATGAATATCCATGTCCCGAACACAACCTCCTCACCCTATAGGGAAAGTTGTGGCTGCTGTATCAGGGCTGCTTTATAGGATTATGTGAAACAAATGTATAACAATGGAAGATAAACCCACAAAACTATAGATGGATCTCCTATCTCAGCGAGCTCTGATTGTACGTAGACAACATTTATCATAGTCTCTGTTATATTCAGTGTAATGTACAGTAGGGTGTCCTTGTCTTTTTTTCAAAAGACTTAGCTGCATTTTTCTTGCCTGAGTTTATTGTATTTTCTACTTCTAATCTTATACTTGCCTTCAGTATTATAATGGATTTACCAGTGCTACGTAAACAGAGCATGTACACCTTCCATCTCAAATTTGTTATACTCTAAAGACTGCACAGAATGTAGCTTTAACATTATAGTTGTGATCCGGGTTTAGATATGTACAAGCGGGCGTCGAGCTGGCAACCAGACCGTGCAAATAACTGCCACAGAAACATCGCTAATAATAATAATAATTACATATTATTATTATTATTATTATTATTATTATTGTTATTATTACTGTAGCTTCCACCGGATGCCATTAAACCTGCCATTAGCAGAGCATCAGATCCTAAACAAACATCCATCTGTAAGCAGAACCGATTAAGACGAGGCTCGGAGATACATGCTCAGTAATCTTCATCCTGGATTCAATTAAATCAAATGAGATATTTCTTCTCCAGGAGCAGTTTATTCAGAGTTTACTCTCTGCGTTCTTGTCTCTGCCTACGTAAGCTTTATTGACATGCAAGTGACTATGAATGCAAAATATTGGATAAAACAGGCTGAATGTCAATCCGCCCAAGTGATGTGAGGTAGCGTTCCTGGACGTTCTAAATTAGCACCGCTGAAGAGCTTTCTCTATGATCAGTCATGATTTCCCAGTCCGGACTGTTCTGAATTGTTTTATGCTTTATTAAAGCAGGGGTTTGTTTGTTTGGTTTTCGAAATGTTGTGGTGACATTAATTAGGCAATAGTAATGTTAATGAATATTAAGATGACGTCGGTATTATGTTGTTTTTGAAATTTAAAATGGCCTTGACACAACGTTGACTACATGATGATGAATAATGAATAATGTTGATTGAATTCCTTGAACACAATGTTGCAGAAATTATAAAAAAAACAGTATTAAAACAATACTGTTTGTAATTAATACAAAAATGATGACCAGAGGCAGGCTCAAACTCCAGATCGCTGACGTGAGATACCACTGAACCACTAGGGGGCATGCTGTTGATGCTAGTAAATGTGCATACAGTCCTAAAATCTTAGGCACCCTGTGTCTTTTTTTTGTACAAATTGTGTTATACGTGTTTCTTTTATCACTTTATTTGACTTCTGATTTTCAAACATTACTATTCTAGCAAAGAATTCTTACATAAAAAATAAGTAGCGTCTTATTGAAAAGACCTCTTTCCAGAGAAAGAAAAACAAAAGCTTTTAGATTTTGCTCGCATGGAAAAAAAAGCAGGTGTGGCCAAGTCCTCGGAAGAACTGAGGCTGGTTCTGCAGGATGTTCAGTAAAACTAAGCAGCTAATTTCCTTATAAAACTGCACATACTGTATCTGAGACTATATTTTAAGCAATTGTTCATCACACCAATTATTGCCATTGTTTTATCAGGACTTATTAATTATTGCTCACCTGTAACATTATTCATGTACTTGCTCTACTGTAGGTATGTGCATGTGCCTAAAACTTTTGCACAGTACTGTACACAACAAAAAGCAGCACGATAAATTCCGAACAACAGCAATTTACAGAAATGTTAAGAGAGAGTTATAAAAAAAAAAAAAAACCTAGATTACCGTCTAAGATGTTTTCTGTGAAAGCAGATGTGCGGCAGTAAGGTTTTATTAGTGTCCGGACTTGATATTTTTCTATGAATATATGAATATATCTGCCTGCAATATTTTCTAGTGAATCTATGTGGTCATATCTGTATTTCTATTTTTTATTTTTATTTATTCATTTATTTATTAAAGGTCCCATACAGTATATTGCTATTTACTTAAACGGTTAATACTGGTCTTAAGGCTTGTCCAAATTAAGTATCTGTTAATAATAAATCACCTAATGCATGTTTTATAACGCAACCTTTCTCTATTCAAAATACAAAAATTAAAATAAAAAAAAATGGAAAAAAGGACAAAAAAAAAGCAGAGAACAGCCACAGAATCTACTGCGATACAATGAATATTCGATTCAGTAAGCAGCAATTCAATACAGTATTTGCCATTGTGACCTGTTAAAATACAACTTTGATTCCAAAGGTCATGATTTGATATTTGACAATACAGTACCACTGAACGTTTTTTAAGGTAAAGATTTAATATTTAATAATACCACAGAATCTGCTACAACACTTTAATGATTCATAAGGCCATAACTCAATATTTGACAAAATTACTTAACCTGCTAGCATGCCATTTTCCATCACACGGCAATTATTCAATATTTAATTATACTATTGAAGTTAGGGGCAAATCACTTTGCTAGCCAAGTTAAAAATATAATGATGTATAAAATCGTTAAATATATTTTAAATGTTATTCCGTGAGTTGGAGAGCGGGATCTTAACTCATTATTCTTCAACTGTATACACTAAACCTCAAACAGCACTAATGTGTAGCAAGTATAATATAGTTAGAGTCCTGGCATGAGCACAAGTTTAGCTGAAGTTTAAGGTGAGAAGATCGACTGAAGCAAGAATAAGATTTGCAGTGTAAAACCACTATACATAATATATCTGACCGTCTGTCATACCTGATATGGTTGATGATGAGGCTTGATGGAGGGATGAAGAAGTCGTCAACCCGGTCGAAGCGGTGACCCACCGGCGGGGTATGAACGGTGTGGTGGGATGTAATGCCACTCGCCTGCTTGATCACCTATCACACAATGAGGGCAAACATGACACATGTTGTTCCAAATTATTAGAATAAACCTTACTGGAATGACAGCTTATATGGCGTACACAGATCTTTCTGCACCGTTAGGTTCATCACTTACAGCTTTATTTGGAGCTGTAATTTGAAATGTCTCTCCGCAGGGGTTTCCTTGTATACTGATTGAGGATTGATCATGTTACATCGTTCGCGGATGGCCTGAAAATGTCAGCAGGAATGGTTCAGGGACTAAGAGAGGCGGTTGGAAGCTGTGTATGAGAATGTTCCTCCACTCTAGTTTGAGAGCTGTTGTTAATAAGGCATGATATACACTTAAGAGGGGCTGAGTGACAGAAGTGGGTGGCGGCAGAAGATCTTAGGATTAGCACACTTATACATTTGCTTCTGTAATAGACGAAGCCAGGTAATGTAAATAGCATTTTTTTTTTATTTACCTGGAGTGTCGGGAAGTTCTTCTCCAGATCCCCCCAGCTGAGAACCCACACTTGGTCATGTGATTTATCGTAATGAAGCTTCACTGGGACTCGGTCTGTGCTCACGGTCTGCAAACAAAATCAAACGAGTGAGTTCAAATCAGCTACATTCATCTTTTTTCTTCTTCTTCTTTTTTTTGTTAACAAGCCTGTTAATAAAGCCTGTAAGAATGGAATTAATTAAATCAATCAGTATTTGACAATTTTTCCCTAATTTCACTGCAATCTTAAGGTTATTTTAGGGTATAAACATCTTCACCAATCACGAATGAAGAGAATCAAATTATTCAAATTATTCTCTAATTCAAATAATCAAGTACACTTTCGAAAGATTAAATCAAATATTTGTATTTTAACAACAAAAAAAACCTTAAAAAATACTTTATACTTAATTCTTTAAACCTTCATTTTATTATTAAAGAACTTCAGATATCTTATTCTCGCATCTTCCATTTAATCCATATCTGTTTTGAACTTTTGTGTATGTGTGTGGGTGGGGGGGGGGTGGAAGGGTACCTGGCTGGGTTGGTGACCTAGTTTTCATGCAGGACGGTGTACCACTCCATTTGCTCTTACCAGTGCCTACTGTATGTTGAAATTTAAAGATTTGCTTTCAAATTCCTATGTACTGCACAATTTGTTTCAATGAATTTGTGTTAGAAATATGAACTTTATTACCAAATTTTTAATGCCTAGTTCCACCCTGTACAGCACCAAGTGGTTTGTTTATTTATACAGCTTTTAATTTGAAAATGATTTACGTATACACAAATTAATAGGATTTTTTTCTATATGTGGTGTGTCTGCATCTTCGGTCATATAAACATCCAATAATAATCACAATTACTTTCAAATCTGGTAAATTTATTTGCCAATGTCACTTTTAGTTATTCAAATCCAAAAGGTTAATTGAACACTGGCTAACCAGCAAGTATACATTTTGTCTCTCTATAGCATTGAGTTTTACTCACTCACACTCATTTACAGCATTTGGCAGATGCCTTTATCCAGAGTGACTTACATCACCTTGCTCAAGACCCCAACAAGGGCAACTTGGGGGTTGTGGGATTTGAACCCAAGACCGTGTTAACACCAGTCCAATGCCTTAAACATTGAGCAACTCTCACTCATATGTCCTGTCCAAGGCGTGTCTACCTCGTCCCCTGGGATAGGTCACAGGCCCTATGGGGATTCAGTAATTAATTACTGAGGATATTTGACAGCTAATTGAGATATTTTCTTTTTGGTAGTTTTTGAGATTTATGTTTTTTCAAGCATCGAAACTAAGAAATATATAAATATTCAAAAACATTTCAAACTGAGAAAATACTGTGTAATATTTCAGAAGTGCTAAAATATTATGTCAGTTGTCTTGATTATATCAGTGTGAAATTTTGTATGATTTTGCAAAATGCTATAAAAGTCATTATTGATTTTTATAGCATTTATAGCATTTTATAGCATTATAGTCATTAGTCATTAGTCATTATTGACACTCTTGAGTTGCGATGTTATCTTTCAGTCTCATTTTCTTTTGTAAATATAGGCATGAAGTGCATTATCATGTCTACAAAAAGCTGAAAAAACAGTATTAATGACAGTTTAACACTTTTCATTCATCACTTTTATAGATTTTTTTATAATCCCTTTTTTAAATTATAGAGATTCTTGCATGCCGGAGGAAATGAAATGACCAAAATGAGTGAAATTCAGAAAATTGCGTTTATCTTATTTTGCTTTAAACAGTTTATTTTCATTTATTTTTGATATCTGAATAAGACTCAGCACAGTGAAAATTTTCCTACCCTGCATCTAAGATGCCATTCTCACCCCCCCCCCCCCCCAAAGGGCTCATTAATATGAATTAACTAAATCTAAATGAGAATGTTATTGTAGAGAAGAAACAGCAACAAGCACATGTACAGAGAGAGGGCTCTCCAGAACCAAGATCGCAAAAACACTTTAGGGTTTAGACTTTGACAAATGGAAATGCACTAACACATGCAGTTTTTATAGATCGAAAGAAATTCATTTTCAAAACTATACACAGTATATGGAATATTTCCTGAACACAATCACACATTTTGTAATGGCACCCTGAAAGTTACTGCTGGCTGTGCCATTTTACTGATCACCCCTCGATATATATGCGTCCTTAGCTGGAAATTTTTTTGTGCCAATTTCGTGTACTTGACGTGAACATGGTTAAAATGATCATATTTTAGATGGGAGGGAATATTGAAGCTATTCGACACAGGGTAATTTGACAACATACAAGATTACCAGATAAATAGAAGACTGGCAGAAGTGTGGCGCTTTTCTGTATGCTTGAAGAGCATGAGGATTTGTTGACACAGACTCGAGTCCCTGTGCATGCCGTCATCAGGGAGAACAGATGTGCATGCTGTGTTTCGGTTCCTGTCTCTATCTTCACAGGATTAGACTGGCACGCCGATTCTCATCTTCGGCCAGGTAACACTGCTGCTTGGAATATATTTTCTTTTTGAACGGAAAAATCCACGATTTATCCAGAAGTCAAGTGCATATCTTTATTCTTCTGTTGTTTTGAACAAATATTTGAAAAGCTTCAGAGTCTTTGCTGGCTCAGGTGGCTAATTAGGACTTGCTAATCTGAGATAATGAAGCCAAATCTCCAGGTGACCAAATAACAAGCACATGACCCCAACAAGAGGCTTCCAGAAGTCTCCAGAGGAGGCCTGGCAGGAAAAAGAGATGCCTGCTGGTGCCAATTCGGGGCATTAGCAATGACAGAAAGGAAGATTTATCCATTTGACACACCCGCCAGCTATTTTTCCAACTTCCTACCAAGCGGGACTTTGAGAAACAGGCAGAACCCTGACATCAATAAATCTCGAAATCTATAGCCTTGATTGTTAGTCTGTTTTTCACCTAATCCTGTTGTAGGTAGTAATTAATTGTGCTTCTGTCTGGTCTAAAATCAAAATTGGCTTGGGCATCATTTCAAATATTGAAGAAAATATTTGCATTGAACTGCCTTGTGGAATATTTTATATACTCTAGTAGACTGCTTTACCATCCAGGGTACAGTCCTAACTCACACCCGTCAAGCGTGAACCTACTGTACTTTGAAGAAAGCCCTTCTTTAGGATGATAAATAAAGGAATAAAAGGTATTTGATTAAGCAATACTGAGAGCCCATGTGGTTAAAATCGAAGAAATTATGTATGTTCTTCAAGCGGATCCTAAACAGCATTGAGGTGGATCTGGAGTCCAAGGTGGATTCTGGCCAATTTCTGACTACCACACAATCACTCATTTGCACTCAGGGGCAATTTACAGTCCCTCATCCATATAACCTTACAGTATGTTTAAATGATGATAAAGAAAAACCCAGAGAAACCCTGATAAATCCATGCGCACATTGTTGTATGATTCATACCAACCCCTTCTCTGAGCTCATACTGTATATAATACGTAGCACAGACTGGGCATGCACATAGAAAGGTACGGTAAGTGGTCTGCAATATTGTGAAAATAATCTTCCTGCTTCAATAATGCGTTGTTTGACAATTATCTTAGGATATTTCATAACCAACTGGCCTTTATCAAAGTGAATAGAAAACACATTGATTTATAAATTGTATTTTTCAAATATCAGGGGCATTAAAGTCAAACAAGGACTTTTGATTGTGCAGAATAACAGAACGCAGTTATGAGAGTAAAAAAAAAAAAAAAAACTCCCTTTATTTCTCTATATAATCCCCTGACACAAAAATGCACCAGTGCTTGGATACCATTAAGGTGAAAAAAATTCTCAGTATATCAGTGCCATGATCTGACTGCCTGATTTACGTCTGAAATGCTGGCCTCCCAGGAGCTCCTTTAATGCTCCAAACATGTGAAAATGGTTTGAAGCGAGGTCAGGACTGTGCGGGGAATGTTGCAAAAACTCTCAGCCAAATTCCTGTAACATTCAACTGGTATTGGAGAATGATCGTTCCCACAGACAGATGCGTCCCTTCCGCAAGTTTAATCTACTTGATGCAGCCTCCAATGGAAATTGGTTTTAAGCCTTCATCAAGCCTCCACATTTCATCACAAGTCCTGGTTTGTCTTGAACACCCTGAGTATCATGTGCATTTATTTAACATATGCAGTGTGGACATCAAAGCAGATTTGTGTATGAACAGTAGGAGAGTCCTTCATCTCCAAGGACACGCCCCCAATCAAGTGAGGACTCTTGCCCTTTCAGGTGCTTTCATCCAGCAGAAGATACAGAGCATCTTTTTTTCCCAGATTTTTTCCCCTTAACTTGGATGTAACCAATTCTCAACAACCAACCACGGAGAGTGAAGAATATCACACGCTTACCTGAAGACAGCCAACCACATCTTGCATCAAACCACTCGCTCATGCAATGTTGAGCAAAGGCGTAACACACTTAGAGTAAAGTGCTACAAGCTTGCAGAAGCCTGTGACACATAGCTTTGTCACTATGATCGATGTGAATGTTCAGGTATGACCCATCTGCCTCTCTCCCTCTCGATCCCGGATTAAAATGTGCAACTCGGTTGTTGCATATTAGTGAGTCGAAAAAAGGAAATGAAAAACAAATCCATAAATTAAGACAAAGGAGCGATTTCAACGTAAATCTAGGTTGTTAGTCGAAGGTTAGCCGAGGGTCCGGAGGGTACCCTGTGGAATCTTTAGGTGGTTCAGTGGTTACAGTAGCACTGTTGCCTTGCACCTCTCAGGTCTGGGTTCGAGTGTGGTCTGGTGATTGTACTTGGAGTTTGGGTGTTCTTCCCGTGCTTGGTGGGGTTCGTTCAGTTACTCCGGTTTCCTTCCACACTCCAAAGACCTGCATGTTTTAAATGAGCATGTGAGTGTGTGTACAGTATGTGTGTGTGCCCTGCGATGGATTTGCACCCTGTCCATGGTGCACCCCGCCTCACGCTCTAAGTTTCCTGGGATAAAACATTATAGACGATGAATGAGTGACTAGGTTAAAGGAGTAGGCTGCTTTAAAATATATAAAATGGATCGTTGTAAAATTCTCAAGGATTCTTTGAATGTTGAACTTGTTTTTTTCATTCCCACTGTACATGCTCAAGACTCTAGAAAGTGTTCACCTAAAGAAATAAAGCATAAAGTTTGAGAGACATAAAGTGTGTTTTCACTTTTCACTTTATGCAGAGAAGTCTCCAAGTCTGGCTGAGATTATTTTATTTTTTTATTATTGAAGAATTGAAGAAAGGCTGCAACATGATTGCTATGAAATTGAAGAGCGCATACCTAAAGGAACTAAAAGCTCTGCATTGCTACTTCTAGCACGAGCAATGGTCTTAAACGGAGCTCATCAGGCATTACGAAAGGTCTGGGAGAGCTGCGGAAAATGAAACGCAGCAGCAAGTATACTGCTTATGAATAATGCATGGGAGAATTCTTGTTCTGGTGTCAACAGACTTCTTTCTGGAGTGATTAAATATATCTAAGAAGTGCAGTATTCAAAGAATTGAGTTGTAGACATGATCATTGATTTGCTAGCCTACCTGAACAGCCTTCTGGGTTTGGATATCCACTATGAGCACTCTGTTCAGCATCGGCTGGGTAGCGTAGATGAACTTGTCTTTCACGTTCACAGCTGAAGCCCAAACACACTTCTGGTCCTTTTCACCTTCTATTTTTGGACAAACTTCCTCCTTTGGAAAGGAAAGAAAAAACAGGCCACATCGGCATAGCGTACGTGATTAAAAACAACAACAACAACAACAACAACAAAACCTCGCTCTTAATTACATTCCAGAGGAATAAGCTCTGTAAAGAATAACTAGCTTTATAAAAGAAGGGAAAACATATGGTGTGGTGTATTTCTCGTTTTTTTTTTATGACTCCTGTGGGTTTTACTGAAGTGGGTGATAAGATTGCTGCTTTGCTCAGAAGCTCATAAGAGGCCAGTCGTGCACATTTTGTACGCTGAACTGAGCTGAAATCGTAATAAGGCAATCGATATCAGCAAATTAAGCTAATGCTTTGCAATAAGCTTACACTAAGAGCAATTTCACTGTTTTTAAGATTGTAAATTGCATCTGGGAACTTGGAGATCCTTCTTAATATGATTATAAGGATACATTTCCAAGGTACTTTTTTCCCCCCATAAACATAACAATCTATAAATCTAAGACTTTTTCGTAACCATTTTGCATGCAATTTCATGGATTTTTTTTATGCATTAAGGAAACTGTGTTTTTTAACAATAAGTGTTTAATAGTTTTTTTATTTTTAATTATTAGTGCATACATTTTCCACACAGGTTTGCAGGATGATAACAAAAAGCTGAAAATACGCCGTTTTGCTCCTTGTCCAACAGGCCAGTCCCCTCTTGTCCCCCCCCAGACAGCGTTTCTGTTAAGCTTTGCCAGTGTGGCCTGACGTGTGATTGATGTCCTAATAAAGCCTTGACACTGTAGGATTCACCGCGCGGACGAGCTCCACGCTAACACTGCCGCCTCATCAGCAGCCCGAGCTCCACTCGAACGCAGAGGCTCTGATCATAACCGCAAAGATGGGGTGAAATGTTCCTTTAGGAGCTCGTGTAAACCATCTATCATCACACTAGAATGAGTGACAGAAAGAGAACGCATCCTTTTCATTAGAAGCACAGGTGTAGTATCATGGTTCAGAGCCAGCCCTGAGCCAAACAGGTTGGGTTGAAATATTGTACATGACAGTACGGAGGCTCGCTTCCTCTATACTAATATACTGTACAATGCAGAAGAGTGGCGTTCAGACTAACAGGTTGTGTAAGCCATAGAATAATTCTAATCCTGTGTCCTTTAAACCTTGAACTCACTTAGGATTTCTAAATGGGGCAGTGGTGACTCAGAAGACTAAGGTTACTGATCAGAAGATCAGCAGTTCAAACCCCAGCTCCATCAGGTTGCCACTGTTGGAAAACTTAAATTCCTAAGCTGTGAATTAGCCGCCGGTGATAAATAATTCATGTTGTACTGTAACTATATACAGTAATTAAAAGAATGGGAATGAAATCACAAATATGATTCAGTTCTAAGTCCTTTTTATAAGTACAACTAGATCCCATACAAAATTCATAGGAATTATAAAGAACGATTTCATAGTGTATGGGTAAAGAAAATGTCTAACTGCTTATCCC
This sequence comes from Clarias gariepinus, assembly GCF_024256425.1. Classification (NCBI taxonomy): domain Eukaryota; kingdom Metazoa; phylum Chordata; class Actinopteri; order Siluriformes; family Clariidae; genus Clarias; species Clarias gariepinus. The sequence continues at coordinate 6,493,603 of NC_071109.1, read as the reverse complement.
CTGAGGCCGACTTTAAAACTTTTATTAACTCGTTCCTTCAAAGTCAGACAAATTCTAACACAGGTTGAAGACCAGCAAATAAATGAAGCACTCTGGGTCATTTTCAGCATCAAGTTGAGGCCTCATGGGCGTTATTACTGAAACTGTGCCAGGCGTAACTACAGACTTGAGCTCAGACCATTGTTCGAGAGTTGTACACAAAGGTGTGTCTCAGTTTCATGGCATTCAGCGTTTTCACTTTTATAACTGTGCTCTGTTTCGCTGCACAATCCCACAAGTCCCAGTTTGAGTTGAACACCCCTTGTAAATATGCCACTAAACAAACAAATAAAACAAACAAATAAATAAATATACGAATAAATAAATAAATAGGATAATTAAAGCTCTCTGGAAGTTCTCTGAATGCTAATTAATAAACCAAAGCATTTAGTTTTCATCCTCCATGATTTTATACAATAGAACACAAAAATTTTAAACTGTGCCTGTCTCATCATTATATATGTAAAAAAATTGTACTGAATATGATTTATTATTCTCTTATTTCTAAGTTACATTTACATTAACAAGCAGCTACATTCCAAGCGTATGGCCTAAAGCGGAAACTTCAAAAGTTCAAAAGTTTCTTCAAAAATAATTTTCCAGAAAAGTTCTTTCTCTCTGCATTCATATTGATCTTATTGCCTAAGCTGCATTCGAATTCCAAAAATAAAACAGAAATTTAAACTCTAAGTTTGTCAGGAGTTTTTTTTTAATGTTTTTATCAGAAGAGCAGAACATGATAAGAAACAGACATAAATGATATTATTGACTCCAATATGGTGGTGGCTTACATTAGTTCTTGGCACTTCCATGGTTGGGGGTTCGAACCTCACCTGTGGTTTGTGTCTATACGTAGTTTCGATGTTCTCTCTGCACTCGCACAGTTTCGTCCTACAGTCCAAAGGCATGGGTTATACGCTTATTGGTGTTTTCAAAGTACCTGTAGTGTGTGTAATTGTGTGTTTGGATTGTAACCACATCCAGTGTGTCGCCCGCATCATGTGTCTTCAGACAGATAATGGATGAACATATAGTACCAATCAAAGGTTTGGACACACCTTCTAATTCATTGTTTTTTTCTGTGATTTGTATTATTTTCTACGCTGCAAAACGATTAATCTCCATTGGACAGGTGATGTTAAGATCAGTCTGCACTTATGCTCTATTTTGACTGGCACTGTACATACACACAGAGTAAACTGTATATAATAAAGATTTTTGTCATGTGCACCTTGAGAAATATTTCATGAGAAATATTTTTTTTGCATATCCTAGTTAGAAAGCTGGGGTCAAAGGGCAGGATCAGCCACGATACATTGCCTCTGGATTAGATAGGCTTAAGGGCCTTGATCAGGGGCTCAACACAGGCAATTTGGTAGAGCTGGTGCTCAAACTCATGACCGTCCCATCAGTAACTTAAAGCCTCCACTGCCCTGTATATTGTATATGATCTAATAGGCATTTGTCATGTTCTAATTTACAGTGTATTACAGTATAGTATGGTTGCTTAGAATAAAATAGAATAGTCCTAATAGGTGATCAAGTAATCAAGGCTAAACCTTTGATTTTGGTTAAATAATAGAGTGCCAAAAAAGCAGCATTTGATCCAGCATCAAATGTTTATGCTCAACCAACCAAACATATTTTGTCAGCTTATTTTACATTGTTTTTAAGCAATTTTTTCACCCTAAGACTCAGCATGGTACAAAAAATTCTGTTTTTCAAACAACTATTTTCTCTCTTGAAGATAGGCCTATGCCAAACCCTACTCTCAAAATACTATATTCCTTTATATTCATGCATATAAATTTATGCATGTTTAATAACCAGCTGTTGACTGGCATAATGACAACATGACAGTAAGAAAAAGCTAATAATTTGATTACAGAGACATAAATGTATATTGTATAATTAGCTATTTCCTATATGAAACAATAATAATAATAATAATAAGTATTATTATTATTATTATTATTATTACTATTATTATTGTTATTATTACTTGAGAAGTTAAAATCAGTTGTATGTTAAATCATTCTGTTGAATGCTCTCATGTATCTGATGATTTATTCAGCGAAAAATCCCAACATGTGGTAAAAGCCATGGCTTCTATAGTGCAAACAGGTGCATGAAATAACACGTCCTCTTTAATGAGTGCACTCACCTGCAGGCTGAGGAGCTTCTCGCTGGGTTTGATGTGTCTCTGGATCTCACAGGCCACTGGCTGGATCACTTTGATGCCATCCTCATAAAAAACATAAAACATGTTCCCAATCCCCAGACCTGGAGGAGGAGGAGGAGGAGGAGGAGAGAGAGAGAGAGATGCTCTGGTTAGCAACCAGCAGCTGGGTTTCTTAAAGAACTAAAAACCTACACTGAGTTTCCAGTTTATTAGCTAATTAAAGGACTTGATTTGGGAGGATTTTAAAGAGGATCTCACAGGGCACAAATAAATGGAAACAATCTGGCTTGTAAAGGTGCCATTCATAGTGTTTATGTTGTTTGAGGTTCGAGTAACATTGTTATTTACAAGATGTGTTCAAGTCAAACCGGGACTTTTGATTGTCCAGAATGACAGAACACAGTTACAAGAATAAAACCTTTTATTATTTCTCTAGATCTCTATTTCTCATGTGCTGCACTACTGCTATGCACTTATCTCAGCATTTTGCTAGTTCTTGGATACCATCAATGTTGTCCCGGACCCATGACCAGACTGTCCACTTCACGCCTGAAACACTGGTGTCCCAGGAACTCCTTTGATGGACATGAGGTCAGGGCTGTACACGGGGGTGTGTTCTGCGTTCTTAAAAATGATTGTACCATTCAGATGTTTCACTGTGGCTAAGATTCTCATTACTGTATTGTGTTTGAAGTCTTTGGAAATGTCAATTGATTGCCTTCATTCATGAGATGGTTCATCACGAGTCCCGGTTTGACTCGAACACCACTCGTATCTTGTGCATTTATTACATATGCAAACATATGACGTGTTTGATCAAAGCAGAAGTTTATTATCACTACAAAAGGTCCTGCAGATCTAAACATAATAATACTAATGATATTATAATAACCAGCACTGAGATTTTCATTGAATAATATTGTTTTAATGACTTGAGGTAGCTAACTATCAGTCTGATATGAGTTTTTGTATGAGCTAAACTTTTTTTGTGCTTACATTTCTCGCAAATCTCCTCACCTTGGAAATGAATTCACCACTTGACAAATGGACACTAGATCATATTGATATACCTAATAAACTCGTATCTCAGTGACATATAATAAAACCAATAAAAGTACTTTACGTTGGGGATGTGACTGAATGGTAGCAAAAGAGATAATGATATACAGTACCTTCCTCTCGCCATAGAATGTTTGCCACTGCAAAAGAAAAAAAACAGGGAGAAAAAATGTTATGATCTATATGATGTATTAAGACTATGATAATCAAATATACAAGATAATCCTCGCATCATGTTTAATATCCTTTATCTAATATTCTTTGTTTTAACCTGTACCTAAAGAGACAGTTTCAGTTCAGCTGTTTGTCATACTACCAGGTGAAGAGGTTTATTCAATCAGGACATTCAATGAGCTCTAATGTGTAATGTCACCTCAAGGTCAGCTACCTGCGACCTGACGGACATTTAACCATATGTCATTAGATAGACACACAAACAAACTCATTATGTTTCATCATATTCTACATCTACTTCCTTATGTTAATCAGTGAAACTCAATTATTTAATAAAGGTTAATAAAATTTGAAGTATTGCTTGTGCTGGAAGTAACATTTGTTGTATCATTTAAATATATACAGCAATCAGCCATAACATTAATTCCATCACCATGTGGACCAGCAAACTGCCAACAGGATCATGGACACCCAAGGCTCACCCAAAGGCCAAAGAAAAGTCTGTCTGGTCTTATTCCACAGAAAAGCCAATGTAGCACAAATCACTGAAATGCAGGCTACGATAGACTGGCGCACACCACCACTCCTGGGGCCCAAGTCTGCCAATCTAGCACCCAAACTCCCCAGATCCCAAATCTGATCAAACACCAGACAAACAAGTCCGATGCAGAGAGCTCTAACCCCACAACCAACAGCACCCAAAGGATCCACTGCCAACATCCTGGTGCTAGAATCCATAGCACAACCCCAGAAGCCCTGCTGAACCACACCCAGGGATCAGAGCTTACTGTAAAACCAAGGTGGTGTTAATGGTAATGAGCTGATCGGTGTAATGTAGCAAGGACGTAAACATAAGGTCGGATGAAATAAGATATGGATATTTTAAGATATTCTATTCTGTACTGTGCTCTATACTGTAAATATGTACCACCAAAACCAGAACAATTCATTCTAAATGCTTATTTCTCTGTCCTTTAGAGCTTTATTACAGACAAGTGAAGCTACTTCAATAAACCATGACCATGATTTTTATTTATTCATCAAGCCAGTGTTTTATTGCTAAATAGATCTCGTTATCGCTGAAGAACCACTGAATTAACAACAATAACGTCTGATGTCTGCTTTCTTTGTGTATCATGGCATGCACCCTGACAGCTGAGATTTGTTGAAGAGCATCTTATTTCTCTCATTCTTTTCAATTCTGCCTCTACCTTTGTTAAATTATTAAAGTAAATTATTCTTCTCAAAAATTGAAATAATAATTGTTGATATGGTGAAGGTTTCTGTAAGTAGAGGGTTTGTTCTCATCTTTGGAACGAGTCTGTAGTGAGAGTATAACTAACTAACTGACTAACTATCTATCTATCTATCTATCTATCTATCTATCTATCTATCTATCTATCTATCTATCAATCAATCAATCAATCAATCAATCAATCAATCAATCTATCTATCTATCTATCTATCTATCTATCTATCTATCTATCTATCAATCAATCAATCAATCAATCAATCAATCTATCTATCTATCTATCTATCTATCTATCATAAGTGTAAGTTCATGTGGGGTTTATCGTCATTCTTTTATGTCGTTTGTACACCGGAATGAAACGTGGTTTCTCCAGAACAAGAACACTATACTGAAACAATACACTAGACTACATAAATTAAAAATAGAAATAAAATAAATACAAATAGAACATACAGTAGTGTGAGATAGAGACATGCTGGATATAATACACAGGACAATGTATGTGAATTATGCAGGACAACAAAGCAGTGTTGTGTGGGAAAATTATTGCAACAATTGTCCATAAACAGTTGTGTAATGTGGAAGCAAGAATTGTAGCAGCAACACATTTTGCATTAAATAAAAGCCATGTGGGTTTTTTCCCCCTCACTAAAAGAAGGTACTGAGCAAAGGACTGTTTATAGCTGCTGTGTTAACAAGGACTGTTTATGGATATTACACAATGGAAAAGACAAACAGATAAAAGGCACATGTTGTTTACTCACTCACTTATCATCTTTACCGATTTATCCTGTGTACAGGGTCACGGGGGACCGGGAGCCTATCCTCGGAGACTTAGGGCACGAGGCGGGGTACACCCTGGACCGTGTGCCAATCCATTCCAGGGCACACACACTACGGAAAATTTGGGAACGCCAATCAACGTAATCTGCATGTCTTTAAACTGTGGGAGGAAACCGCAGTTTAATTCACCCGGAGGAAACCCAACAAGCATGGGCAGAACATGCAAAATCCATGCACACAATCGAACCTGGAACCTGGAGGTGTAAGGTGACAGTGCTAACTATTAAGCTACTGCGCTGTTTACATGTTGCTTAATAAATACAAAATATAAGATATTGGAAAGCGCTGTGCCATAAAAGGAACAAATTCAAAAATGATCATCTAACAATTATTTTATTACTAAAATGTTAACATTCACTATCAGTAAGCAAAAAAAAAAAAAAAAAAAAAAATGAAACCAATAGTCAAAAGTAGCAGCTTAACCTTCATCCATCCATCAAATATCCATATCGATTATCTTGTGTAGGATCACCTACAGTACAAGTAGTCCTGGAGCCTAAACCAAGGTATTTATGGCATAGGGTGGGGAACTCCTTGGATTTGGTGGCAACACACACTCGCGCCTCCAATCATACACTACAGGTGGTTTGGCGATGCCATTCAACATATACTGTACCAAATGCTGCAGATAGCAGATTTTGCTATTATTATTATATTGTTATTTTGCTCAATGAAAAATTTGAAAGGAATACTTTTTGAATTTTTACTTATGTAACATTTTAACTAGAAATTTTTCTATAAGTACATGATTCGTTTACTTTGCCACCCTTTGGTGCTAACCACAAAGCTATTTTCCAGCTGCGACTGAAGGTCATGGCAAACTATTTTAAATTAGAGTCCGACAGAGTTCTAGTGATATATGGTACTTGTAGAGTACTGTATGGTGCTCCTTATAGTATCTTTGCCTTCCATTTGTAATGCAGACTTTCTGTCATGTACCATACATTTGGGACATTTTGTGGAAAAAAAATGTTGTTAGCTGCTGTTTGGTAGCACAAGAGAAAGAACAGAAAATATTACAGCTCTGGCAAAGACTAAAAAATGGCTGAGGGAAAATGTTTTACTTCCCCAGCGTGTAGCCACGAGGGAGGGAGGTTTGAAAAGATAAGATCTGTGCAAGCTCAGTCTTCTCTAATAACACACAGTATTGATGCTATTCATCACCAGGCAGGGACATTGGGATGGTTCTGCTCATATACACACACCTCGTATATCAGAGCGCTACTCAACCATGTGTGGGGGCAATGACAAGGGCGTGATTTTGGCCTGATCATCTGTCCTGGAATTTTTTTATTTTTTATTTTTTTAAAGCCACACAACTCAGCTCCAGCTCTCTCAGGCAGAGATATTGATAATAACAACACTGCAGCAAACATTTGTTGATGTGTCACTTTGCCAAAAGCGTCAGTGGTCGAGGGGAAAGCGAGTGGAGCAAGGCGTGTCATGACTAAATATCCAGTAAAGGCAAACCAAGAGTCAAACTCTAATTAGCTCAGCTGCAGAAATAGAAAACTAATCATGGCAAATGCCATGGGCATGTCTTTGTTTTGTCCTTCTTAGACTCAGGAGCATATTGGATTTAGGAGACAATTCAATTTTGTATAATTCTCTGTTTGCTTGTTTTTTGTTTTTTTAAGCCGCTTAGGTGACATAATTTTTTTAAATAAATGCGTAGATACTTTTATGCCATGACCTTTTTAGACTATGCAGCCATGAAACATTTACTGTAATTCACAACAGTGCTTGTATTTTAATGTGAATCAAGAATTTTTTTTTTCATTTTAGCCATGGAGCATGGCCATTATGGGATAATATTAAACTTCAAACCTGGAATGATGCATGCTTGAGTAACGGACTTAGTGACATGAATATACTCTGTCTAGCTAATAAATAGGTGCCATTTCATATGGGCGTGCAGTAAGCAAAGAAAACAACTAAAAAGATTTCTGAAATTACAGAAAGTCCCCGACTTACGAACAAGTTCTGTTCTGGGGGGACGTTCGTAGGTCGAATTTGTTCTTAAGTCTGACAAAGCGAGTCTCATACACCTTTGACATGAATACACAATGTGAGGCATACCAAGGCATTCCTTGTGGTCACAAGAAAAAAAAAAAAAACAGTGCCTAATTAAATCTGAGGCTTAAATGATCTGCTGTGGTGACATCTAATGAAAACAGCCAAAAGAGCATCAACGTATTAAAGGTTTGTGCTAATATCCATCAAGATGGGCTTAAATGTCAAAGAAACATCAACTAGAGAAGAATATTCAACACATCTGTTGGCACATAATGACGATCAGGGCCTAGAACCATCAGCAAGAGATTTATCCAGTGACTATTGACATGTGTAAAGTGCATAAAAGTAAATGCTCATATTCTGTATACTGTATGTTTGAAATGAGTTTTGGCCCTCTGTTACATTTATTGCATTTGCCAGACACCCTTATCCAGAGCAACTTCTCATTATACATCTGAGCAGTTGAGGGTTAAGGGCCTTGAGGTTGTTGGTGGTGATGCTGGGCTTTGAACCTGGGATCTTCCGATCAGTAGTCCACTGAGCTAATCCTGCCCACTCTGGTAATCTCCAACCTCACAAAAAATCCAAAGTTAAAAGTGGTATCCTCTCCAAATTGAGCTGTGAATATGAAAGCTGGAAGCACGTTTTAAAAAAATCTTTAAAACATGACTATAATCACAGTAAAACATTGACTGAAAAGCCGAGTCCCACTGGATGCCCCGCTTCAGTAGGAGCTCTGTCAGGTGAAGAGAATGAGTTCAAGAAAATATTGGTTTTCTTGGCCTACAATTACAGCATGTGACCCAACCAAACACTCCAGAGATTTTTTTTCAGGCACTTGAATGCACAAAGAATTAATTACAGTCCTCCAGTATAGTATGCATAAGAGATGCCACAGAAGCATGTACATGAATACATACAGCGTATACTTACAGTAAGATTTCCACCTGTAGACTCAAGGGAAAAAATGGGTTGAGGATATGTTGTCAGCCAAACTATTTTTATATTTCTTCCAGAGTTATTTGGACCATAACAATGGGTCAGTGGACAAGGTGGTCACATCCAGCAGACCATGGCAGGGGAATAACATTGTTGATGTGCTGTGTTCAATGTCTGACAGTGTGAAATGCCAAATTATAGTGTGTGAAGAGATAATCCTGACAGCGGACCTAGAGCGAGGGAGGAGATCGATAGTGAGAGCCGGATAAACAACTGTATGTATCTAAAGTACGAGACGATGCTTAAGGTCCGGCTAAATTGGGAATTTTTCTCAGGATGCTGGAATGTCAGTATAAATAAAATGTGCACTCAAGGGTAGTCAATTATAATGTACATTTTATATATAAGTTTTATATTTATATATATAGTATGTGGATTCTACCATGGATTCCATGACATCCTATTATTTATCCGCCAACAGCTGTGAAGTGCTGTTGTTGTTGTTGTTCTGCAGCTTGTGAATAAATGATGTTCGACTCTCTGCATTAATATTTTGATATTTTCTGTCATGTAGTCATGGCAGCATCACATCACTCCTTTGAATAGATGAGAAGAATTACAGCCATGTATTATTTTAGTCACATCACTTATTATTCGCCTTGCATGTGAAAATATCGTTTTTGCTTTTTATGGTAAATTGGACTGCTTATCAGACTCTTTTTTAAAGAGCAATGAACATGTGAAAAAGATTACAGATTAAAGGTAAAAGAAAATACAAAATGCCCGATTCTAGTTCAAGATCTTGATTGAAAGATTATATACTGTAGGATAATAAATAGTATTCATAAATTCTCCATGCATGAAAATAAATTCATGCATGGAGCAAAATGGATTGAACCAAACCTGACAGGTTTGGTTCAATCCATTTTGCTCCATGCATGAATTCATTTTAACAATTTGTTTTAAAAATTGAAAACTACATGATACTGTAATCCATGTAATTCATTTCTCTATACTGTTATTTGTTCCAATAACATAAAAAATAATATTACAATTAAAACAGTATACTTATAGTAAAGCGATAAAAAACTTCTGACCAATCAGCATCGAACATTCAAGACTTTTGCAGGAATAAAGTTAAACAATATATTTGCTTTTATCTCAGACCCATGAGTGTGGCTCTGTAATAATTTGAATCGCCTTAAAAGATCTCCCCAGACTGTGTTCTATCTCTGCTTTCATCCAAAGTGACAGTTGTACCACTATCTGCCAAATCCAACACCAATATCCTTTCATCAAGCCACTAAAACTGCTAAATGAATATCCTTAAGAACAATGTCCAAAGGCACATTTTAATCATCGCAATATCTTAACCTAATCATGAAATGCTGGTGTTGTTAGCAGCAGTGTTAATAGCAGAGCCTGGAGGAAGGAAAAACACTCCCTCATGGATTATTCATGCAGGCGAAACAGTAGTCACGTCTCAAGCTGGTGACCCGTGTTAAATCCCTTCTTTCTTCCCCCCGTTCAGGGCAGTGCCAGGTTTCTCTACACTCAACCTTCTGAACTCTGTCTACTCAGTACATCTCCCAACTGTCTGACATGACAACCCCTTCAACTGTAGTGTACACTGCGAAACATGTAGCCGGCTTACAGGCTAAATATCTCCCAGCACACACTCTCGAGTTATCTGGGAATTTGCACATTAGCTTCTGCTTCAAACACGGAAAAAGCCATTAGCCAACTACAGGAGACATAAGGATCAACTCTGGAATCACTGGAATCTTGTGTCTGACAGCTTTACAGGTTCCATAACAATTGTTCAAAGTAGATTCAACTAAGTGGTCGATAACATTAAATCAAAAACCACATCACTATTTCTGATATATAATAGTTTAATCACTACTTCTAAGAAATATTAGTCAAATAAAATGTAAACAAATACAACAAAATTATTTAACAAAGCTTAACATACAGTATACTATCATGTCACATTATTTGTGAATACATGGAAACACTTAAATAACAATCACAACATAACATAATTTACTCTCTCTCTTGTATTGAGCACAATAGCAATTAAATCAAATATCAAATATTAAATAAAAAATCTAATATCAATAACTCAAGTGCTCAGTCCTTCGTATAAGTAAAGAGCGGTACACACACTCTGTAACACACTTTGTTCTCTTCTTGGGATGTCTCGGGAACAACAAACTGCATGTAGAACCAGTCAAATGATAAAATCAGCTTTGTTTACATTCATACTGAGCCTTGGAGTTAGGATCGCTCTCATCATATATAAAGAAAAGTATATGCTTAGAAAATGTAATGGATCTCATTTTAACGGGTAATGACTAAGAGCTGTATTCAGATTTGAGTCAGGAGTATGTAAAAGCAAAATTGCTGCCCTCGTATGTATAACTTGGCTCACTGATGCTTATAACTGGCTTTTGATTGGAGATTTATTTCTGTGATCGACAGTGGAAAGAGTATGCCATCCCTCCCACACAGAAAGCACCGCCAATTTAGCTGTTTTGTTATTTCTGGCTGTAGATGGTTTGGTTGCAGCTTTATCGCTTGATTCAAACTTTTAATACTGTATCTATACCTAGTATTACCTACAGTGCTTATCTTATTGAGGGTCACATCTCACATGAAAATTAGAGCACAAGCCAGGGTACTCTCTGGATAGGGACACCCAATCACACATTGAAAACACCAATCATAAAGCACAATACTTACATTTTATATCAATTAAATTCTATATCAATTTCCACACCAGTTTGTACAGCCAAAATTATTGTCTATATTTTGTACAGCTAAGTTTTTAAAATATATATTTTTACATATGATATATTTTGTTCCTCTATTTTTTCTGCAACTAAGTTTTTATATATTTTATTCTTATTCTATTCCATAATTTATTTCTTATTGATAATCTTGACGTTAAAGTCATGATCGTACTGCGTATGATTTTGTATGTGACAAATAAAATTTGAATTTGATTTGACATGTTTTTGGACAGCGGGAGAAAACTCAGACATAAGGAGAACATGCAAACTCTTTAAGGATTCAAAGATTCCAACCCCCATCCCTGGTGATAGGTGGCAATGCTCTACACCATTGTGTTGCCAAACCTTTGCTTCATGTCATTCTGAAATTTGTGTTCTGTACTTCTATATACACACTCAGAAGCAATGAATGGTGTTCATGAAAAGTATTAAACACCTTATTATTATGACACTATTAATTAAATAATAGTTTTGTACCTGAAAAATTGGACAACATTGGATTATTTTAATCATTTTTTAAACATACATCTGTATGAAAAATATGCTAATTTATAAGCTGCCAAATGATTTGGATAAAAGAAATACCGTAGCCCATTTCTTCCGTGTATGCAGATGATATGAATTGAGATATACTGTATATTCATAATAATTATTTATAATCTATTAATATATCTAATAATCTAACCCAATCTAATAAAATATATTATACATTTAATATTATTATTTTTATTATAATAAATATAATTAATAAAATAATGCATTTGTAATTGTATCTCTCTTTTTCAAGTATTTATGATTATACAACCGTTATTTCAGGTCATGCAATATATAACAGCACTATATAGGACAATTAACTACTGTATATTGAAATTACAGTAGGTACTGTATATAATACTGAATATTAAATCCCTCTCTAACCTCCGATCAAGGGCACTACTTGGTGTGTGGAACAAGGGATTGCACACCTTAGCAAACTAGCTTTTTCTTTTGTACTATTTGGAATTTTAACCCAAGTTAGCTGATATTTTAAAGCAGAATGGGTGAAATCTCCGGTTTCTTCTCCTCACCCTTTGACTACAGTACTGTACATACTGAAGTACCGGTAATAATTTAAAACTACTTTCATCTGTGTTAATAGCTACTGTAACTGTCGGTCACCATCTTTGCTAATCTGTGCTGATGGAGCAAAATAACTGGTTAAGTAAACAAACAACTCATAACTGGTGATAATTAATGATGTTTGTGATACTGTTGCATTTAAGTAATATCACACAGATGCCTGAGTGCATTACAGGTATGCAGATGTTCAGTATGTGATGTTGTGTATGATTTTGTTTAAATATATCCTTTACTTTTAGGAAAAAATGCGATTCTTGTGTTCTGCCTAAATAGGACTATGTGTGGGTGATTTATAAGGCATGACATATTCATATGTAGGGGATTCTTTAAATAAAAAATAAAAAAAAAATTTGAACCCACTATATAGTGATCTGTTTTATTTTCCATTTTTTTAAACATTAACTATTTATATTTTAGCAGGGCATTTGCAATGACTTAGAGATTGTCGTTAGCCAATCAGCAAACAGCAAAGAAGAAAGCAATATCAGACTTCAGGACGTGACATGAAAGTGTCTAGTGCTTTAAAAAAATTGGGGGTTTGAAGCATCTCCCCTCTCCTCTGGGAGAAGATCACATCAAAACATGGTTGTGTGGACCCAGGGCTATCAGTGGAACACATTTTATCCAGCACTCCTCCCTTAAGCAAGGCTGAGGCTGTATCCAATATAGGAACCCAACATTATCACAAAGTCATTTATGACCGTCATGTTTCTTAATAACTAGTCATTAATATTTAATAACCATTACCATACCAATACTTCTTACAGTGACTACGCTTAGGTCTGTGCCAAGAGAATATTTTCAGATGATATTACTGGCACTTCTTTTTCTGCTTATCAGCTATTAAAGCAAATAAGATAAATAATGAAGCACAATAGCAAGGATGAAAATATGACTAAAATAAAATAAATAAATAAAATAGAAAAATAGGAGACAGAGGGATATTGTGACTTAAGCGTAGGCAGTATTCTCCAAAAAGCAGATAAGATGTCCTCATTCTCACCAGCCACATTACCACAAAAACTACAAATAAGCAAGAATGTACTGTATCTACTGTAGCTGATCTCGTGAAGCATACTGTACCCTCTCCCGAGCTGAAGCAGGCCTGCTGTTAATACCTGTTATCACTTAGATTGAAACTGTCATTTTCTTTTATTCGTACCGGTGCCTTAGGTGCCTCCCAAAATCCTCCATGAGGTGGGCTATTACTTTTCTATGAAATTGGACCAGCGGTTATCCATGACTACTCGTGGTGTCACTTTGGATCAGGCATCTGGGTCTTGCACATTTTAGCACACCCCCCTACAAACCTCACATCAAAATGTTCAGCTCAAACATCTGACCACTGGTGATGGATAGTTGTATCCTGGAGTTGTACCTTACTCTTTTGGGGTCTGCTTGGAAAATGAGACGCAACATCTCTACTACACTGAAGAACAACATGTTGATAGTAAAAAAATAATTAACCTGTTAAAAAAAGTCCCCCAACTCACTCCAAAATTCTCCCTTCTAGTCTGTAAGACGCTGGGGTGGACATAGACTGAAGTTTTTCCTCTGAATTTCTCTTGCTGATTTGGGCTCAATTTTGCACAAACCCTCACAAAACCTACATAAAAAAGAGAGAAATTTTGTGTTGTTTAGAACCTGACAACCACTGGATTGTGTCTTAGGAAGGAGTGCTGATTTTTAAACAATTTTGGAAAAACTGCCATCCTGTGCCCAATTCCTGGAGTACACACAAAGCTTTATGGGACAGAACGTTAAAGTCTCCTCTCTCAAACTAATTACGAACCAAACCTCCATCCCGAACGGTTCCTCTGATATAAGTATAAGAACTCTTTGCATTTAAGTTTGTACTGGATATATTCTCTGTGTCTGTGAGATTCGCTTGCGGGGGGAGGGGCAGCTGCTGCCAGTGGCCCAAGCCACACCCCCTTGACTCACTCATTTTGTCGCTCACACACACACTTCCTCTCTCTCTGATATCGAAGGTAATCGTCAATCTGGTAATATACAGGCTCAGAACAAATTGTTTCAATGTTTTGCTTTCAAAACGCGATATGCCGTTGAACACTAACTTTTCTCCAGGAATTGTACCTATTATTTATTTATAAAACAAAATAGGCAAAAGCATTATACAATAAAAAATGTAATTATTGAAAAAAGGAAAGCTTGAGACAAAATAGTAAAATAATGAAAAATGTAAACAAATGTTTAAAAAGCAGTATACAGTAAGTCCCCAACTTACAAACGTTCGAGTTACGAATTTCCGCAGATACAAACAGACCGCGGATGTAAGAAAATTTGTAGATGCGAACAAAATGCGGAAGTAGCTTACGTGTACCAGATACAGTACCAATATTTACAATTATATACAATATTTTTAGTGTACAAACTTGTTTCTGGAATGAAAGTCGTTCTAAAGTTGGGGACTTACTGTAAAAAGCAAGTAAGAAATTAAAATAAAAAGTAGAAGACAACAAAAAAAAGAAAAAAGAACAGAACTATTTAATTAGATTATCTTACATTTTTATTTTTATTCCATTTTTATGTTATCGTTCTACTGTAATGTGGAATTGGAAATGTTAGCTAGCTAATAGGTAGAGTAAAACATGTTAGGCTAGCATGATTAATTGCTAGCTGGCTGAAACATCAATAATGTACACTTTAACTGAGGAGGATTATAGTCATTAAATGTTTTTTGTTTTAACGTTCACCGATGCTAATAATCTAATAATCATTTTATAAAAAAAAATTTTACCATATCGTATAATTGTGCATAAATTACGCATACAGTTGTTCTAATCTGTTGTTTGGAATTGATCCTCAATGTATGACATTAAATTAGCGATGATTTAAGCACTGCCTACAACTCAAGCAAGCCACGCCCACTAAACCATAATTTACATATATTTTTTAAAAGCATGATGAAAAAAGTGCAACCAAAAAGTCAGAGAGTTAAACTTACATGACTTTCGTGCAGAATCCTCTACAAATAAAGATGAGATGTCTTCATCCACCCCGGCGTCGTTACGAGCGATGCATGTGTACGCTCCGGTGTCCTCGAAGTGAACGTTACTGATGTGCACTTCACTTCCATTAGCTAACAGAAGACACAAAAATGGGACATTAGAGACAAAAAATGAAATACTAAAAGCATAACAAATCACACATGTGCACACACACACACACACACACACACACGTACATTCATTCATGGCTTTAACACTTGGACACTTGAAGCAATTCTACTTCAATAAAACTTCTCTAATGGGACAGTTAGTGTGTTTTGGAGAGCAATTGAGAAACTCATGCTGCTTCCAGGTTGTCATGTTGAGTCTTGTTTGAATAGCTGCCCTCAAGGATTGATTACGGGCCTACTGGGAAAGGTTTAAGAATTCGAAAGATCTAGATCCTAAAAAACATGTCAGTTATTCTCACGCATCAGGCCCTGGAGCAAAATAATTCATCAGAGAAAAACAAGATGTGATGGGTGCATCTGCAGCATCAAAGCGTCAGAACAGAAAGACTGAAACTTTGCTTCTGTTCATCTAAGCACAGTCCTGCTCTGATCAAATGTTTTCATGTTTTCAGCAGTGAAACTCCACGGTGCTGTTGTGATATGAGGTTTCTAATTGTGTGTAGAGAGTGTAAAATCTTAAGAAAGAAGGGAAATAAGAATGAGAGAACAAATGAACAATTAAAGAAAAATAATTTTAAAAAATGCAAAGAGAAGGGAAATAAGTAAAGAAAAAGCCAAAAGAAACAAAATATAAAACAAAGAAAATAAATGGATAAAATGAATGAAATGACAGGAAATAACAGAAGGATAAAAGAAAGGAAAGAGTATGAAAGAAAGTAAGAAAGAAAGAAAGAAAGAAAGAAAGAACATTTAAAGAAAGAAAAAAAATCCTAAAAAGCCATAAAACAGGGTAGAAAGCAAGTAAGTAATTAAAATAAAAAAGTAAAAACAAGGTGCTGGTATGTAGGATAGAGAATATAGTACTGTGTAGAAAAAAAAAACAAGAAAGAAAGGCAGAGAATACGGAAGGAAGAAAGAAGGAAAGGAAGTTAGGTAGCCAAAAGCATTATGGAATTAACAGGTGATAAAAGGTATATAAAAAAAAAAAAACATGAAATCAAGTAGAAAGCAAGTAAAAAAATTAAATTAAAAAGTAAAGACAAGAAAGAAAATAAGAAAGACTTGGAAAGATAGAAAAATATGTAGAGAAAAAACAGGGAAGAAAGGCAGAATGGAAGGCAGAAAGAAAAAAGAAAGAAAGACTTTCAAATTCTTAGAGAGATAGGTTAGAAAAAAATGCAATAAACATATTGAAAGATAATATACTGTACCATAAAAAGAAAGACAATTTAAAGAAAGAAAAATTGTCCTAAAATACAAAAAAATGCTAGAAAAATGGGATTAAGAAAAATAAATGAAGAAGAATGGTTTCAGTAACACGGGAAAATATAGTGTGGAAAAAGAGGGATCATCTCTTATGAAGGAAGGAGGGAAGAAAGTAATTCAAAAACATTATGAAATAAAAAGATGACAAAATGTTTTTTAAAGACATACAATAGAGTAGAAAGCAAGTAAGAAATAAAAAATAAAAAGAAGGAAATAAAGAAAAACAAAACCAAGGAAGAAAGGCAGAAGGAAGAAAGTAAGCAATTGAGGAAAGAAATGACAGTTTGAAAGAAACAATTAAAGAGATAAGTGAAAATGCAATTAATGTAGTGAGAGATAATATAACATAAAAAGAAAAAAAAAGAAAGGAAGGAAGGAAGGAAGCAAAATAGTTTCTATTCTATGGTACTATAAATTAGAGTTTAATATGTATAGTTTGATTATAGTGTCACCTTGCAGTGTGAGCTGTTTGGATAGTTTAGTAGAAATGTCCATGCCGTTCTTCAACCAGGACAGCTGTGGGTCAGGAATCCCCTCTGCGTGACACCTCAGACTGGCAGTGACCCCCGGTTCACGAGCCTGACTCTCCGGATACACCCGGATCACAGGAGGAACTGAGGAAGAGGACGGAGACAGAGAGGATTACAGCCTGAATCACTGAGTTCAGAAGCGTGGGAAATTAATAAAATTATAGCTTCATGCATTTGCCATCTCATAGCTTTATGCTCGTTGGGGATTAAAGAAAGTCCGGCTCTTTATTGGAACGGATGCCAATTTCATTTCCTGTCTGGAAGGAAAATGATCTCATTGACACGGCGAAAGCCTTGCAGCACCCTGGCAAATAAATGAGCTAGATAAACAGAGAAGAAGACCGCTGTAAAGGAGCCATCGATTTTTAAAAGGAGCAGCGCCGAGTGCTGGGAGAGACGCACACCTGGGAGCGAGAGCAGGAAGCGGGACCTTTCTGTGGAGCCTGGACCTCTGTGAAGTATCAAAAATTATTTAAATGAGGTATTGTGTATTCGATGCACAAAGAGCGAAACCGCTACACTAGGAAAGAAGCCGAAGAACCCGGCTAAGACGTCTGATATTGAACGTGACATGCAATGTTCGCTCGACGCAGACAGATGTATTGGTGTCAGCTCTAATTGAGGCCAGGCAGGAGGAGAGCATGACAGATTGGTGCATTAGACTGAGGACGTTTGGAGGGGACTGAGTGTGTTTCTCTTTTTTAATGCATGAGTGTTAGACCGCAAGAGAAGTGGGGAACATCCTCTACCATCTGCTCCAGCTTCCTGTTTCCCATAGGGGAATGCAGGGATGTGAAAGAGAGAGAGAGAGAGAGAGTTGAAAATGTAGATGACAAAGGAGTGGTATGACTTGGATGAGGATGAAGCAGGATGGCAGAATGTGAGGAGTTCACTATCGAGGTTATTATACACAGCTCAAAGGCAGATATTTAAATGAAGGAGATGAATTTATTTTTCTGGGAAATGCCAGAATGCTTTCCTGAATAAAACTACCTTGAATTTATACTTCTTTAAAATGACAGTTTATGACAAAATACAGTAGAATTCTATGTTTTAAGGACCACATACAGTACTACACATACACATATTAGTATAATAGGACTGTTTAGTTTCCAGGAAACTGTTATTATTATTATTATTATTATTATTATTATTATTACAAGAAAGAAAGGCAGAAAATACAGAAGTAAGAAAGAAGGAAAATAAGGTAGTTAGCCAAAAGCATTATAGAATAAAGAGGTGAGAAAAAAATAAAAAATAAAAAACTGTTACTATTATGATGATTATTATTATTATTATTAGTGGTGCTTGGCCCCCCAAAAATTGCATAGACGTAACATTGAGACCAATTTTGACGAATTCTAAGAGAAAGAGTTTTGTAGCAATTTAAGAGACTTTGCAAGATCATACCCCATAAGAGGGTATAGGCTTTACCCCTGGGGCACAAAAGGTGCCCAAATTTGCCCCACTGACATATAATGGTGAAGGTACTCCCCACTGAAACAGGAAGTTCTCACAGTTGCATTTCCTGCTATGGTATAACTTCCATAGAAACTTTGAAACTAAACCTAACTGTGGATCCCGTTGTCATAGAGACATGGGAGTGAGTAAAAAAAGAAGGGAAGTTTTGCTATGGCAAGCACCACTCACATTTTTTTTTTTTTTTTTTTACAGAAAATGTACCTCTCTACTTATTATTATTATTATTATTATTATTATTATTATTATTACTACAATTCTACAAAAATATCAATGTTACCAATGGAAGGAAACATCTCACATTTTCCCAGAAGCTGAAGTGTACACAATTTACCGATCTAATCTAACTGTATCTTATTTAGAATAATTTAACATAAGAAATATATATTTTTTTCACTGAATTAAAAATATTGTGCAACACAATCATTTAAATCATATAAATACTACTACTACTACTAATAATAATAATAAGGAGTAGTAGTAGTGGGGGTGGTGATAGTGGTGGTTTAATTTTTTTTTATCAATATTATATAATAGGCACAAATAACTTTATGTAATTATCTACAATAAGTTTAATTATATACATTTATGAATATTAAAATCCACTGATAATCAACAGAATATAGAGAAGTGTTCACTTCATCTTTAATGTTGTAAAAGTTTTAAAGTTTTGCTTCAATTTTATGTCTTTTAACTTAAACTACATAATGGATCATAATTATTTATTTATTTATTTATTTATTTTTTATCAGATTGACTGAATTATGTAGATTCTTTATTCTTTATAGGAAGTGATTAAAGGCAATTGAAACCTTCACTTTCATCAGAAAGTGCTTGCAAACTCCTGAATTAGCATTCTCTGGTTATGCATTTTTTCCCCCCAAGAACAAATCCTAAATGACTGCTGCCTCCGAGCCTCATCACACTTGAGCTAATGTGTTTGAAAGATTTAATGATGAGGAGCGTATTGCAGTAATTGCTGAATTAAAGTCACCTCATCTGATGAGCAATGTAATACCACGGGAGATTAAATATTAATTTGTTTAAGTTATAAAATCTCCATCCTGTTTGAAGTAAGGTCCATTTCGATCTAGCAGTTCATCTGGATTACTTTAGAAGTTTGTTTATAAAGTCTTGCACACTCTTAGGTACAGTTTATCTTGTTTGGATTAAGATGAGATGACATTAGCTGTTCAAGTCATTATTATGTGTCATTATTATTACCTTTTTATTCATCTTAATAGGATATTTATATACAGACTTACATACTTGCGATAAAAATTTTTTCAAGTGGAGCCATAAAAGCAATTGACATTTACAGACTTTAAGAACAGTACAGTGATGAGACTCTAAGCTGCAGTTAAACATGTGAATGGTGCAAACGTTTTAAGTGAGGCGGTCCGTCCATGAATGACGATCCCGGCTGAGGTGGCTCGGAGCCCACTGCAGTCGTTCCTGTGAACATTCTGCGGGTGAAATGCCTGATCCTTGAAAATTGAAGGATACCTTGTCACCAACTTGCAGAACAGATGTATTTGTCTGCGGGAACTGCACACACAATCATTCACCAACACCGCATGGAAATTACAGGACCTCGGTTGAGAGCCAGCGTTTCAGATGTGAAGCAGGCTGTCCGATTATGGCTTCAGCATGCTGAAAAAACTTTCTACCTTGATGGTGTCCAACCTCTAGTGAACCTCTGAGAAAAGTGCATTAGTGTAGCAGAGGATTATATAGAGGAATAAAGAAGGTTTTTAATCTCATAGCTGTGTTCTGTTATTTTGCACTTTATAGGTGCAAAATAACATTATAGGTGCTTTATTGTAAGCTATAAATGGCAGTACTTTAAAAAATCTTAACTTTTTGGATATTTTAAGAACATTACTGTACATTCACTTTTTGTTTTGGTAACATTTTAAATGATGATCCAGGTTTTTATATGTTTTAGTGTCTTTCTCTTTTCAGTACAACAATACAATATAATACAAACTTATCTTTAATGTGTTGTTGTTTTTTTCCATTTTACATTATATAAATCAGTCGTACACAAATTTCCTCGAATAGAGCTTCCTAAATGATGATTAAGTAATCAACTCTTTTGTTATTAAGATCAAACCACAATCGATAATAAACTGTATAACTGTATGTTTGAAATATTTAATGACGACAAGCTCAATCATGATGTTATTTATCTGTCAGTTGTTCACCAACTACAAAGCCACGGTCCCTCTGGAATATAAAGTAGTCCATCTCTAATTAGAAAGCTGTTTAAATCAATACTCTAATTAAATGTAAATTAAATACTATCCTATAATTAATTCAGGGATGTGCCACACATATGGGCTGACAAGCAGCTGAACATATTTGACAGTCACAATTTGGTTCTTTATGCATGCAAAGAACAACAGTTTTATTTATTTATTATAGCAAGTTGCATTTTTTTTTTTTGTGGAGCCAGAGCTTATTGTGGACACAAACCAAGGGCCAACCTCTGGTTCTGAAACATTGGCCCAATGCCGAAGTGCCAAGCGTGCAGTTCCTAGGCGATTTTAGACCCTTGGATTTCTAGCACCATAAAGATAACGAAAAACATAATGCATCATTATTATTATTTTTTTTATAGTGACAGGTAACTAAATTAGCACAATTAACTCCATAATAGTCAGTTTCTTATTCTGATTTATTCGGATATATTAACATTAGGCTTATGGACAGTCAACTGAAATGATTGTATTTTTTTCTGTAGATAGCTATACAAAAGTTTTTATACAAACCTATACAAAAGAAAAAGAGAGAGAGAAAGAGCGCAAAATAACCACAGCAGAAAGTGAGAAGGTGCCTAATGCCCTGCATATTCTCACTCGTTCACTCATCGTCTATACCACTGTATCATTTATACACGTTCCCGGGGGCTGGAGTCTATCCCAGACTAAAACCTACCAACCCTCCTGCATTACGCGAGCAGATCGTCTTCTTTTGCAAGAGTCTGCAGCGATGACCTTTGTTTCGGGAATCTGGGTTGAGAATTTGAGTGATAGCAAGGCGGTGCATGCGTACACACACACACACACACACACACACACACACACACACTCTGAACACTTAAATTACGCACTCTATGGTAAATTATCACGATAATAGTGTGTATGATAGTTTAAAAAGGCTAGTTTAGAAATAAACTCAGAATAATAAAGTAATATTAAGTAGAAAATAATAATTGCAAGGCATTAATAGCAAGACACTATACATGTTACATTATTATTAGGGACAGAGCCCTTCTAAACGTCTGATCTTAGAGTAGCATCTGACATGTAGTTCCTTCAAAAATAAGTCAATCCCCACATACCTCATGTTAAATTGTCCAAATTTACAAGATGAATTCATAGGCATGACAGCTATATGGGGTGAATTTATATGCAATTCATTAGTTAAAATTACATTAGGGCATAAAATTATCTTTATAAAATTAACTGTATAATTAGGAGCGTGGTCGATTTGGGCGACGTCTGCACTGCAGGTGTCAAACCGCCAGCCTTCTGCATTTCGTCACTTTAGCTTAGCAACCAACTGGAAACGTTGCAGCTTAACTGACTATGAAAAATGTAGTCAATATGAGTTGATATGGGACGATGTGTAGGGTATGAATGACCGAGTTCAGTCAAATGCAATGTAAAGGTTATGTTAGAGACCTTAGCATTTTTGCTTAGCTAGCTAGCTTGGGGTAACTGAGGTAAGTCGGCATGTTCTGACCAACTGCCAGACTCTGTTAGAAAGATGAAAGATTTTTGACGACCAGAGCTCTAACAGTTGAGCTTTTCAATAAACCTCACAAAATGTTTGTCCATACACCCTATGACCGAATCCGGCAGAATGCCCTAATCATACCTAGTATGAATAGTGACTTTAGAAGAGTCATAATTAAATATTAACCAGAACGCGCAGTCAAAACTCAGATGCTGGATTTAATTTTTATTTCATTTTATTATTTATTATTTATGTAATATTCTATTTTGTATTACCCTAAAAATTAGGATTTCATTTATTTCATTTTACATGTTAATCCACAAGAGAACATTAGGTGTTATTTTTTTTTCCTTTTATTTCCTGAATAAAAGGATCTGATTTCCTTGAGCAGTTAATACACCCTTGAAACCCCCTTTGATTTTATTATATATATAATAAGCAAAAATGCCAGAAATTCAGTTGCTAAGGCTGGCATTGATGACGTTTACTGTAAATTTCTTGAACAGTATGTTTTGACTGTATTAAAAATCTTTCTTAGAAGTTTATTGTGTAAGTGCATTACTGCGAATATAAAAAGTTGTGCTAATTCGGCCTCTACAGAATGTTAGATAGGAAGTCTGTGATTAGATTGTCGGACATAAAAGTCTATAAAAGTCTAAAGAGCGTAGGACTTTGTGGTGTGGGACTGAATCATTTAATTCCTTTGAGAATAAATTGCTTAGTGACCAGTCCCTTAGAATGGGCTATGGTTACTTCAGTTCAATCAACTCAATTTCACTTGTATGGCCCTTTTTTATTGAAATAATAAGCATTGTCCCAAGGCAGCTTTACAGGGTTACAATCCCTAATGAGCAAATCAGAGGTGAATGCGGATAGGAAAGATTCCCTAAGACAGGATTTAAAAAAGTATCCTCAAGGGATTAGACTCCTGATGGAACCAGTTCTCTTCTACGTGACATTAGATTTGATTAGAAGTCATTACGCTAAAATCCTTATGGATTTACTGGTCATGCACCTACTTTAGTCAATTTCCTTAACCTCCATTCAGGTTCAGATACTTCATAATTCAGATCACATTATGGGTTTTAAACTGTGTACAGGAGTCATGAAGTGAAAATAAAACAGTCTGTAAAATTTAAATCTTGTTTTTTTTTTTTTTCAGTTTCCTTATACAGTTAGAGCTCAGCTGTTAGATCTCTAATAGGAGCGTTAAGGTTATGAGTTGAAGTACTTTAAATGAAATCAAAATAGTGATTGGGTCAATTATTTAAGAGACTAGAGAACACTCCAGTAGTTTTACCTAATTAAAAACACATCGGATCCTCTACTCAGTGATCTCGGTCTGCGTAGTGCTCTGATAAAAACGGAAAATGAGCACATATTCATAATATTCCACGGCTCCTGGCTGTCATGGTGCATTATTTAGCGACACACTGGCAAAAGACCTCTGCACTCTTCCTGGGTCTCTGCACAAAAGGGGCAACACATGTCATCCTAATTTCCTTTCCTTTCCTCGCATGCAAAAACAATGGCCTGACAACAGCCTCCTGAGGAAGCCTAATTTGTTTTTCAGGCAATTAAAATGATCTTATTGTTAAACCCACTTCGGTTTGCACGAGTGTTTAGGTTGCTAATAATGAGAGGCTGAGAGCGTAGTGTGAGATGCCCACACACCAAACATATGCTGATCTCTACCAGAGAAATTTATGAGACAAAACAAAGTTTGCAGGTGCTGCCCGAGACAAAATAAACTCGTGTTTGCTTTTTTTTTTTTTTTTTTTTTTTAGGGCATAATCAGTATTCACATCTGCTCTTCAAAAATGAGTTTGTTTACAAATGTAGGAATTAGAGCTAAAAAAAAAAAAAAAGCAAAAAAAAAAAAGAATTTGAGTTTATACTCAAAGTTTATACACATTTCCAAATTAAAAATTTAAAACCTGGTGGGGTGTTTAAAAAAACAAAGGCTTAGTTATGTGGTTATGTACTGTACAGTAATTTAAAAACTGTAACCATATCTTTTAAAGGTCCCATAGTTTACTATTTCTTTAACAAGTTAACATAGGTCTAAAAGCACCCCAAAGTATGTTAATTTAGATTTAGATGAAATTTACCTAAAATTTGGCATTTTTCAAACCTCTAACTCCTCCTGTTCCACTCCTTTTTTTAACTAAAGCATCATTTCAGTTTTTATGTAAATGACCTACGTACTAAAAAATTGCCACCACACCAGAGAACAGCAGCGCTGAGCAACGAGCTGCGGGAGCTTTTATATGAGGTCACACATTAGGGGCGGTCACATTCCGCAGTCAGGTCACATTCCGATTGCCTTTTTTTTTTTTTTTATACATGCACAATAGGGACTCATTTAAATGACGGAAATACAGTAACTCCAAATAAATTTTTTCGGAATCTCTCCTTTTTTTTTTTTACCGTGGCTAATGTTTCCTTTTAGGAAAACGAATGGAAAGAATGAACTCAAAAAATGAAAATTTAAATCATGAAAAAATATAATTAAATGGTTTTTATTTGCAGATTTATTACTTTTTTGCAGATTTATTACTTTCTCTCTCTCTCTTTCTCACAATGCCGAGAGGGAAAGACATAAGCAAAGGTCTTAGAGAAGCAATCGTTGCTACATCTAAAACAGTGTTATACAACCATTTTCAAACGGTTTCTACAGTAAAAAAGATTATTCACCCGTGGAAAGCATTCAAGACAGTTGCCAATCATCCTAGAAGTAGACATCCAAGGACATTCACATGAAAGTCAGACACACAATTAAAAGAAGGCACAATTAGAATAAGAATAAACATATACAGTATGGTTTGTTTGGAAGGGTTGCCAGAAGAAAGGCTCTCCTGTCTTAAAAAGAAGGTGAAAGCATGACTGTGGTTCACAAAACTGCATGCAACCAAGACTTCTGGGACTATGCCCTATGGACAAATGAGACCAAAGTGGAGTTGTTTGGCCTTAATGCCCAGTGCCATATTTGGCAAAACCCAAACAGCATTTTAAAAGAAATACCTCATACCCACTGTCAAGTACGGTGGTGGAGGGGAGATGATTTGGGCTCGTTTTGCAGCCACAGGACCTGGGCACCTTCAAGTCATTAAGTCAACCATAAACTTTATAAATCAGAGTATTCTAGAGAAAAATGTGAAGCCATCTGTCTGAGAGGTAAAGCTACATGGAACAGGACAATGATCTAAAGCACACTGGTAAAATCTACATCAGAATAGCCTAGTCTAAGTCTGGGTGAATGCCCCAAAACCCCAATAAACTGAAGCGATGTTGTAAAGACGAATGGGCCAAAATTCCTCTACAATGATGTGAGAGACTGATAAAGTCATACAGAAAATTATTACTTTAAGCTATTACTGCTAAAGGTGGATCTACAAGCTATTTTAGTTTATTTTTTTCCCCCTTTTTGGCTTCAGTTTTGTTAAATAAATAATGGCAGTGGACCACAAAGAATCTCTCACAATAATCAGCCAAGAAATCGACATTAAGCACCTGCTTAACCTGGTTGTTTCCCAATTGGAGTTCTGACTTCTCATTTAAACACAAGATACAATTGTGGTTTTAATAAGAAAACTGAACATTAATGTTCATATAGGGGGCTAAAAAATGATAAATCTCATATAAAAGGCCTTTACTGTATATTCCAAGCATACAATAATTAGTGCTTTATCCAAGAGCTTCAATCAGCTAATATGTTCACAACAACTCCAAAGGCAGAAAACTGTTTGCTGTAGAATTACTGTAAATTATTTTGAAATCATATTTTGAGAGCACAGCTTGGAGGCAACAGTCTGGACTTGTGAGAATTGTAAACACAGCTTTAAATCTTTCTGCTCAACTTAGTAAGCTGTTGGTATTCTATTAGCTTTAATACTGTCATCTTTTTGTTTTTTACTCCTTTTAATGGATAATGTCACTTGCATCGGTGAGTCAATGCTAGGAGTCTTGTCTGCCATGCAGATGGTCATGGTTTGATTCCCATGCTTAGCGCCGTTTCCATGCTTTGGATCGTTCCTGGGTGATGCTGCAGGCATTCATAGCCTAGAGGGAGTCTAGAGAGCACACCTGGCTATGTTCTCTGTCACATTAATCATAGTGGAGCTAGCAAATCATGGATAAACCATGCAAGTGGAGGGGCGGAGAGTGCTTTCCTCCGAGCGTGTTATGCCATCCCTAACACTGTATTAGCGGTGGTATGATAAAATGTCATCAGCTGGCATGATGTGCGTTCACATACCATAAAATACAAAAATGTTTTGTTTAACAATAACAACAATCAACTTGCAAAGATTAATTGTGATAACTTTTTACTTTTAATTATCTTATTCACATGTACGTACTGTCTTGCCTTATCGACTGACATTGGACCATATTATCAATCGATGTATGTAATACCTTCAAGCATCCCCGGTTACTGCATATAGGATTATGTCATTGCTTAAAATTACCGTAATATTTGCCAGCTTGGCAATACATTCAATGTATTTTTGGTGTATATGTTGAATCTCCCTCCCTTTATTTTCACCATTTCTAGACCGTAAGTCGTTTCTTAAAGGGACTCACCACATTCGCTGATACGTCTAACCCTGTCTGATTCACTGGCAGAAATGGTAACCTTGTATAAATAAATACTTCTTTTCATCAGGCATTTCTTTCAGGCAGAAGTCATTAACACATCCTTGTTTAGATCGCTCTGTGTTACTTTAAATTGGATGTCAGGTGCGGCGTTGTGAAAAGTCTAACAGGGCAGCTTAATGAATCCGCTAGTTTTCAGCTAGATGTCAGAGGAAGGTGTGACAACACAATGTAGTCTACTTAAACATGCTGTTGAATTTCTTCGCTCCACTGGATTTCCCATTTCAAGGAAAATTGGTGACTTTAATGATAACAAACTCCTAAGTATATTGCGTTTGAAGTTTTAAAATGACTATTATAATTGGGTGGGAAATACTATTAAAAGTCATTGCTTTAAGTCTTTAACTCGTTCCCGGTCTAGGATACTCACACAAACGTCTTTTTCAGTAGTTTTGCCGTCTTGGTATCCAATCTATTTATCTCCATGGTTTATAGTCACAATTAAAATTTTTATTTATTTATATGTTTTACTTAGAGAGGATTCCAAGCATCAGTATGGTAAAGGTTTGACTGTGGGCCAAAAGTAAACATTATAAAAAATTGGAAACCTTACATAGGGATGATCATGGTGGTTTCAGTCCTTTGTAAGGAGTCTCCAGTGTTAGTGCTCTAAGGTAAAGCACTCATTTTGAAGGTCTTGCTATTTTTTTAATAAGTTTATACAGGTCTTGAATCTTCCCAAAGTGTTCATGTTAATGTTGAAGCTAAAATAATCTTCAGATAATGCATTACAATACTACAAACTCAATTTGTTTCATTCCTTTTCTGAACATGCTGTTTCAGTGTCTATGTCAATGAGCTACTGCTGAGTCATCCCTCGCCAGAGAACAGCAGAGCTAAGAAACATGCCGCTGGGGCTTATTTATATAACGCGGCGGGTCACGCGACATGCAAACCCGTGGGTAGCTACACCATGAATTTCCAGGCAGACAGACCCGCAGCTAACATCACACATGGTTGCTAGGCAACCCCACCGTGACGGTAATCAGAGCAGATGCGCGAAACCTGGGTGTGTGCCTACAGTATATAGATTCAGCATGCAGCAAAGCGGACATTTAGGTAGTTAAAAGGTATGGAGCGAGCCGCTCTGGTGTAGGGACAAAGTGTGAAAAGAAAAGAGAAACGCTGCATTAAAAATAAAATAAAAAAAGAAGCATGGAGAAGAAAAAAAGTTGTGTTAAAAAAAGAAAAAAAAGTTGTTTAAAAGAAAAAAAAAAGTGTTGAAAACAGTCTGCAGAATCACTCGTATGGTCTTCCATACACATAATATAATGAACTTGGTGGCCCTTTAATATCCCCACACTAGCACACACAACAATATGAGGTCACATTAGAAGACATAAAAAAAAAAAATGGTAACAGGATAGAAAAAGCAGAGAAATTGTTTTCTCACATTTCTGTTTGTACACATATACAGTACTGGAGACTCATCTGAACATCTACAGTAAAATGACAAGAAGTGAATTTTGTATTACTTTAAATTAGCAACCTGTGGATTTCTTCAGGATTAAGAGGATTGCACAGCAGTGTCGTATTAATCTTAATAGTTCCCCCTGGGGTATTGCAGTATGAGTGTGCATGTGAGTTTCTGGCTTTCGCTCTTACATACCATTCACCTGCAAGGTGTGTGTCTGGAAGAGCATCTCGTATCCGTCAGCATGGCAGGTGTAGTTGCCCATGTGAGTGGTGGTCACCTTGGTGATGTACAGACTTCCATCATCGCCGAAATCCTGTGAAATAAACAGACAGATTTAACTGAAATTTAAAAACATGATGCTAAAGACAAAAAGCCAAAAAAAAAAAAAAAAAAACACAAAAAAGTCTTTTGAGGAATTGAATGAATGTGGTGGCAGTACAGACTGGCACAACACTTGAATCACAATAAGGCAAATTAAATTAATTGGATAAATTACAAAAGGCACAGACACTAAGTAAATCAGCAAATAAAAGAGAATGTGTGCAAGTAGAGAGAGAAAGAGAGAGAGAGTGAGAGAGAGAGAGAGAGTGAGAGAGACATTCAGTCAATAAAAAATGGATTGCATTTGCATTACTTGGAGTCCCAAGTACATATTTAAGCAGAAATAAGCAAATGAAACTGAAATAACTATAAATAAATAAATACATAAATAAGAAGCAAACAATATTTTATTATTTTTTTTAATTAAAGAAATGTTATTTATTATGTCTCCTAATGAGATTATTGCATCAAATATAAAACTAATAACCCTATTTTTGGACATATTGTAAAAATTTAAACTTAAAACTTTTTTAATCCTAACATGAAGTCAGTCTATCTATCTATCTATCTATCTAGATCTAGAAATGAGAGCACTCAAGTCTTTTGCAGAGCTAATTCGATAGATAGATAGATAGATAGATAGATAGATAGATAGATAGATAGATAGATAGATAGATAGATAGATTGGATGGATGGATGGATGGATGGATGGATCAGTTAGATGTTCCAGCACAGGTTGTCTGAAAAGTCAGAAATCAAAAGAGAGGCTGACTAATATATGCTTTTTTAGTTAATATTTACAGTATGCTACATGTTAATTTTTACACTCTATGCATTTACCCAGTAGATTTATTTGTTTATTGGAATGAGGAGAAATTTGTTCAACATAATAAATAGTATCCCCATTGTTTTCTGACATTTTAGACATTTTGTATAAATGCATTAGAAAGTATGATCACAAATTCTGGCTGTATTATTATGGTATTAAATGTATAAAACAGATCAGGTTGTGCTGTTTGTGGAAAAGAATCAACTTCATGGTAGTGACGGAATCGCCCCAGTCCCTCGTTGATTATTTTTCTCTAACGGAATACCCTTCAGACTCAACATCCACAACGTGACTGTGACAGCAAACAGGATGAAACAGCGAATCAGACAAAATGATACGAAACACCCGGAGGCAAATTAATTTTCTTGTGCAATAACCTGAAAACTACGAGACGTGCTGTCGTTGAGATCACAGCTCCACACAGCCACTGACACCCATTCAGCCGTTTCTCTGAGAACTGATTTTTCCCTCTATTCTTACTCATTTTTACTGACGTTTATTTTCTTTCCTGTTCTGATTAATTGGTTAATTTAAAGCTCCCTATAACAGCGTAGAGCGTACCATCCCAGGCGAGTCAGGCCAGTCAAAAAAAATAATCCACATGTAAACAGGATTTATGTGCAGAATGTAACTTTTAAACAAAGCTAAAGAGTAAATAATGACCATTGTTCTGTAATGTGGAACCAAGTGCAGTAGAGCAATATATCATTAGGCCTGTTTTAAACTAATGACTAGGAAAGCAATATCATGATGGAAGACTTAGAAACACATTAAAATAAATGCCCCAAATAAAGTAGAGGGAATTTAAAGGAGCATGAAAAACTAATCATACTAGGTTGATGTTAACAGGAAGCAATGACCAAATATGGAAAAAGTTTCTTTGTTTATTTATTATTTTTTTTTATATATAATTTGAATGTTTCTTATGGTGTCCTCTGGGGACAAAAAATACAAGAGTCAAAGCACAAACTACCATATGAAATAACTCTGGAAATAGCTTGATTTGGCCCTCCATAGTTTCTGACTTCTGTGGCTTTCCATAGACAATGTGTGACACCTTAAGGGTCAAAGCTTAGAAATAGTGACTAGTGAACATTTATGAAATGCTCAAAGTGTTGGCTCAATAAAAAACACTGCTTGGTTAAAAACCATGATTTATTATTATTATTATTATTATTATTATTATTATAACTGCTTACTTAATCTGAAGATAAAACTAAATAAAAAAAAACCCTATGTCTGACAAAAAAACTAACTACCCAATTAAAATAAATAACCCCCCCAAAAAAACAAATGACAAGTTTTTGTCATTGTTAATGAATAATATTAATATAAATTATATTAATTAATTTAGACTCGAAAAAAAAAAAACTTAAAATATTTCTTTCTTTCTTTTTTTCTTTTCTTCTTATTTAACTGATTTAGATATTCTGGAACAATCTGCAGACTCAAAAAGCACTAACATCTTCTGCATACACTAAAAAGATATTTGAGTAAGTTGTAATATTGAATTTTTTTTTTCATTATACAATAAAGATATATTTGCTTTCCTTCTTTAAATCCATAAGATTTTCATTTAGACCTGTATATATTAAATATAGTGCGTTTAAATTTTTTTGCCTCCCTTACTACGAGCTTTGTAAGAAATGATGGTGTCCTTATTTCACCTTTTTTAAATGTAATTTTTTTTAAAACATCATGTTCTCTTTTTCTTTCTGTCTGTCCGAGAGCTGTAGAGAAAAAGTTACAGAGGCAGTGAATATAACTAGAGAAAAGTTAAGCTGAAGGTATATTAATAGGCAATAATCTCTCTGAAGACCCAAATTTGCCCCTGGCTGCCCTCCTCTCTCCTCACTTCTAAACTGAGTTGAAAAAAGCAATACGCTGCTCAGATAAAACTCTATTAACTCCCATATAGCAGAAGCGTATAGGAGAAAATAAAGCCTCTGACACAGCCATCGACTCTGAACCCCAATCACCCAGACCTCAGTTAAATCCCAAAATCTTAATGTAATGTCAGATCAGCTTCAGGGCTTGGAGATTGTAGTGGACTGAAGGCATGCAGACCTCGAGACAGAGTGAGGAAACCTACCTGTGGAGGGATCTAGTGGGAAGAAAAGCAGTAGAGAAAAGAGATTAGGGATTAGATTCACTTTAGTGTTGGAGAGCTCAGAGTGCACAGAGTTCTTACTTATACTACACTGGTGTGTTTAATAAACTAGCAACTCAAAAATGTTCAAAAATCCACACATTACATTTTATACCACAGTGCTTTTAAATTCTTCATTCTGATTGTTTTATATCACCGCAATTTAACTAATACATTATCAAATGCATATACTGTACATTACTGCGCCTGCAATTTAATTACACAGGTGTGTTTTAAAAACGTACAACACCGTCAGTTGACTTTTAGATTTTAAATGTTACAGTGAAATCATAAAAAAATGGATAAAAATAATCAAAAGATGGATAATCTTTGTTATATATGAATATTTTTTAAACAATTATGAAAGGAGTCTCCAGTTACAGCACGTTACATTTTCCGCCATTAGAAATTTACAAATGTCGTTTTTTAGGCTTCCTTGAAAATATTACAGGTTTTTTTTTCTGTTAATTTCAAGACAAAAAAATATGAGAGAAGGGCTGTTAATAAATTGTAGGTGATAACAGGACTGAACTTGAGATTAAATATGATTATAAAAAGTTAAAAAGTATTATGTCTTTTAATATTAAAAGCATAATACTTTAAATAATTGGTCAATTCTGTGATAAGTTTTGAGAGGTGTTGGCAATCTGTTTTTTATAAATGTTTCCTAATTATCTTTGGTAATGATTAATAACCATTGGTTATAGCATCAGTATCTGATAAGAACAAATCCAGATTTTTAGCGTATACACTTTATCTATTATAAACGCCATACGGCTTAGCGTAACCGTATATACTGTATACAATGCTGTGCAAAAGTCTTGAGCTACACCTGATTTCTTTATATTTTGCTTCCATAGAGACGGCCTTTTTTGTATTTTTAATGTAGACTTGAGGAATAGTTCTCCAGGCTTCCCAAATGACTTTTTGTTTTTTTTTAAGACACACAGTGACCTATATGAATGAACCTATGAATTATTTAATAATAATAATAATAATAATAATAATAATAATACAATTTAACTTAGGGCATGAACCAGTGAGAAACATATGCAGATGCTGACAGATGATCAGGCTGTATGGTTGGAACAAACAAACGGGGGAAATGAGGTCACTGCTGAGGCTGTAACATAAACAACCAATTTGTAAATTATGTCTTTTGGCACTTTGCAGGTTTTACAATAAAATATTTGTTCCTGTTTTTTTTATTGAATCTACATCATTTCATTTAAATATATTTCATATGAAGAAATGATGCGTGGCCTCAGACTTTGCATAGTACTGTATATGTATAAACTACAGAAATTGAAGAATCATAGCATATAAAATTTTCAGATTCGACTTTAATCACTAAAAATTTCCAGAAATCTTATTTAAACATTTTGCCGCATCATGAATTGCCATCACCACAGTTAAAACAGAAAGATGTGTACTCGATTATGTATGCTGTTTCGATATTCCAGCTCTTGTGTAAAAATTGTCCAGAGGAAGCAACCCAAAGAGATTCACAAGTTCACACTTTTCCCCTGACAGTTGCGGCTGCACCCACTGATGCAACACACGGCAAGATTTCATTTTCACATTTAATGTGCCTAAGCGGCTTTCGCTTCAAATCCTGCTCAGGTTGATGTGGAAATCCACTCATTTATTGAACTGTTGAAGCCACTGGAGGCTTGCAAACGCTTTCTTGCCTTTCGTTACTGAGCACTGGATCAATAATTAAAGGCAGAAACACAAGAATCAGTACAGGAAGTGAGAGACTAATAGCTTATATTAATCGGAATAAACCAGTCAATACAGTGGGGTAGGATGAGAGCCATAAAATGGCATTCTCAAGTTGCATAATTATTGCAAAAACAATAATCATTTTTGGGTAATTCATAGCAATATGACAAATAGGTTTTCTTTGTTAGATATTAAATGTATCAAGACCAATTCAGCAGGAATAATAAGTCATATATCTGAATCAGGTTACAGATTCTCCCTACCCTGGGGATTGTCATTCACACACACTACAGGCCATTTGGGAACGCCAATTAGACTAATCTGCATGTCTTTAGACCGCAGTGGAAACCCACCAAGCACGGGGAAAACTTTCAAACTCTTTGCACACAGACCCCGAGGTGTGAATCGAACCCCGATCCTGGAGGTGGAAGGAGACAGTGCTAACCACTAAGCCACCGTGCCGCTCAGATATCACAAACTGATCTCCAAACTGTTTTCTATTAAGACATTAATTAATCTATAATAAATTGCCACTGATAAATGCAAATACCAAAGTATGATGGTGTTCATGACAAATTGGGAATTTTGGTTTTGCAGAATAACAGAACACATTTATGAAAGTGAAAAAAATACTTTTATGTCTCTATTTAATCCCCTGCTACACTAATGCACTTATCCCAGCATTTTACAAGTGCTTAGATACCATGGAGGTAAAAGGTTTTCTCAGTATGCTGGAGCCATGATCACCCTGGTGCCTCATGTCGGAAACTCTGGCCTCCCAGGACCTCCTTTACTGGCCCAAACATGTAGAAATAGCTTGGAGTGAGGTCAGGACTGTACAGGGAGGTGGCGATTTACAGTATGAATGTACTGTACAGTACGGCCTTCTTTAAAATGTTTGCACCCCTCAGTTGTTTCACTGCGGCTGAGAGTCCCATCATCGCTTCTGTAATCAACTTGATGCCTTAATTCAAAAGAAATTTCATCACAAATCCCAGTTTGACTTGAATATCCCTTATGAAAGGTGGAACCCAGAGCCATAACGGATTCGTTTTCGGTCTCACTGGACTTCCTAAGAAATCCTAATATAGACTAGCAAAGTGTTATAGAAGAAGAAACCTGGAAAGTTAGAACCGTTAATCACCCAAAGACCTTCGGGAACCTTTTTTTCTGATTTTACTACACATGTGTACTAGAAAGTGGCAATAACTAAAAAATGCATTCAAGGTAAAGGTTTATTGAAACCAAAACAGGCCTTGGCCACAAATAAAAATGAGTTTGGGAGAATGTCTGATAAATGAGGGTGTGCAAAAAAAAACAGGATGCCCAGATCCTGACCTTCATGTTTGCTGTAAATCTCACAAGACATAAAGCACAGAAAAAAAAGCACTTCCTGAAAAGTTTCTCCGCAGGGACTAACAAGTCTGATCCCAGACCAGGTCATGACAAACTTTGAAGCCTTGCACTTAAAAGTCTGAGTTTAAACTGTAGATTATGCTGGTGCTGGTTTAATCACTGAGTCTCTATGCAATAATCCTATGATGGTCTACAGTATAACATTATAGCGTACAGTGCTATAACGTAAGTTATAATGGGAAATATTCTGCAGGAATAGCTTTATGGATAATCCACAACTTTAAACATCTGTTCACAAACTGCTGTGAAATGGAGTAAGTGGAAAATAATCAACCTATCCACATCATCCCACCCTGTTCTTGATTACGTTCCCTATAATAGCGCCCCCTCTTCCATGAGTCACTCTTTTTAAAAGGCAGGCATGTCAGCATGTCTTTGTGCCCCTTTTTTTTTTCACGATTCTCCACGAACCTCTTCTTGTGTCACGACACAGCTATTGCGAACGTGCTTCAACTCATTTTAGCCTTAAAAAGTTCCGTGTGAAAGAGTGAAAGTTCAGATAATCATCTCAGCCAAGCTTCTCACCCACTCATCAGCATTTCATGTTAGTTTAGCCGCTCGAGCATCAATCCAGTGCTAAGTCAGTATGCATTGTTGACTTCAATTACAGACCAGATGCCGAGGTGAGCCAGGAACACGGCACCTCAACCAACGTGTTCCTTTTGCAGCGGACGGATGGGTCTTTCGGTCCTCGCCGCAGTTCTTCATAGCTCCTAGCAAGCATTACTTATTTACTTTTCTTATCCTTTTATGTGCTCTAAGCACCCTTCTCAGTTCTCGTGATTGCTTTGGCAGTCTAACTCCAACACAGAGTGAAAGGCTGCCAGAGCTCAGAGCTACTCTACTCTCCTTAAGCACTTCCTGTTTGGCTCATAATAGAGTGTTACTTTTGAGTCAGAGCCATGATGAGTGATGTGGCTCCTACGGCTATCCGAGTCAGAAGTGGAGGAAAGAAAGAAGTCGTGAAAAGTAGCACAAAACTAGCAGCCTAACAATGTTTAAATAACATGACTGATAGCAGGGGGGAAAAAAACTCCTCTTTTATATGTATAAACATATTAATGTCAATGGATTTAGATAAGTGATCTAAGAAATAACTGTACAATCTGAAATCTGGTTAATTCCTTATTTGGAATTAATAATTTATGCTTTTCATTATATGTGATTAGTAACGATGGGGGATTAAGTTATGAATCGCGGTTCTTTTGTGTAGTGATTCACGTATCGCCCTACTGAGTCCGAAATAATAATAATAATCATCACCATAATCATAATAGAAATAATAAATTCATTTATAATAAAGATAAACTGGTTGATCAGCCAGTGAACAGAATTGACTGGTTTTTAGTCAATACATTTATACATGACTGGTAATCAGACTGGTAAACCATCCAAAAGTTGCGCCAGTTAAAAGCCTCCGATTTCACATACTGTACATGTCTGCATATGAAGAAGTCACACACGCCCACATGCTTGCAGTCGCTCAACCCGAGCATTCACTGTAGAAGTTGAGATTTAAGACTTTGGCGGCGTTTAAGGTTGTACTGTAAAACATCACAGGCTCCATATAATCCTACAGGTGGCACACTCTGTATTATTAACACATAATCATCCCGAGTGGTAATTATTGAGTGAATTATTTGCAAATTTTGTTTAGAAATAATAATTCTGGCGGATGACATTTTAATTATGTTATGATCATGATATGTTATGAAATTTCATTTTAATACTTTTGTATTTGGTATTAGTTTGTATAGTTTAAAAGTGAGAAAACTAATGTTATAAGGAACGGTTTAATTAATATGAAACTTTTTTAAAGGTTAGAAATCGTAAAAGAAATTGGGGCAAAATCTAATATTGAATCAGGATATTGAAAAAATCAATATACTTATAGAATCACAATTTTTAAATAATCGGCACTGAGGTATCCTGATTATATTGTGTTCAATATTGTGATAATATTGAATTTTGTGTAATATACAACTGTAACACTGTAAAAACATAGGTATTCTCAAAACACGAAAGATTTATGTTTGAAAATATCCTACCCTGAGGATCTTAATATGTCCAACATACTTTAAAAATGTGTAATACGAACTGTCAATGTGCACGGGCCAACGCACGACCTTTGGGTTAATGGTGCCTAAGCGGTTAATGCTTTGGGTTACTGTTCTAAAGTTCAACCCTTAGCACCACCAAGCTGCCGCTGCTTGACCCCTGAGCAAGGTGCTTAACCTTCTCTGCTCCAGGGGGAGCGTGTCATGCCTGTCCTTGTGCTCTGACTCCAACTTCCTAACAAGCTGGGATATGTGAAGAAAATATTTTTCGTGCACTGTGATGGCTCGAGGTTTTGAGTTATTGATTGGAAGTTTAAGGATTCAAGCTCTGGCACCATGAAACTGCCACTGTTGCACCCATGAGCAAAGATCTTTAGCTGTCTAAGAACCCGTGTTATGTGTATAATTTAGGTTCTGTTAAAACTTTTACTATAACAAAATCTTAGATTTTAGTTCCTGTTTTTTTTTTTTTTTTTACATGACCAATTGGGAGGAAACCACATCAATGTTCACGACTCGATCCATTCAGCATTCAAACCAACATGAACGACTCAGAAACCTTTGGTTTTAGGCTAAATAATCTCAGCATGTTCTTAGGGCACATGCTTGGGGGTGGGGGTGGGGGGGGGAGGGGTAACCGCTTAAAAAAAGGGTAGCGACAAATAGTTATGAAATGACCATCCTTGCTTGTTTTGGACTTTCATTTAAACTCGGTCTATTATGGCAGTTTAAGAAGCTGGTCCAAATCAAGTCCATATTCATAATAAGGACAATTGTACTTTGTATGCAAGAAAGCCATAGGAGTAGGCGGATCTGTGTAATGAGCCCGAGACTGCTAGAAGGCAAGCTCTGGATCTAGGAGCGGTTCTTCTTAAAATAATATGGCTTTGGTTTAACATTCA
Source organism: Clarias gariepinus (assembly GCF_024256425.1). NCBI lineage: Eukaryota > Metazoa > Chordata > Actinopteri > Siluriformes > Clariidae > Clarias > Clarias gariepinus. The sequence goes on along the minus strand of NC_071109.1, from coordinate 6,455,552 downwards.
CTTACAGCATGATGGATATGGAGGTGCTATATGTGATAAATTTGGCATCGGAATGTAGGATTGCAGCTCAGGGACCTGAGGCGTGACTCTGACTTGTATACAGTGACTTGTGAACATCTCTGACTCACTGTACGTCCACATCCCACTGGCAGTATGTGTGTTTTGGCTGCATGTGTTGAGCCTGAGGCATTATGAAATGCTGAGTTAGTGAATAGTTCTTAAGTTTTACCCTTAAAACACTCATATTTTGTTTATTATATATCCTGTTATTCTGCACATATTTTGTACATTATTGTATATATATATATATATATATATATATATATATATATATATATATATATATAATGCTGTACAGTATATACTACAATATTACACCACCACCACATAAGTGAATGCATGATGATGGAATTGAAAAGTTAATAATTGCTTCTAATACTTTCAGACATGCCTATGTCAAGTTTTCCACAAGACGAATGTCTTCAGAATAAATTGACGAACAGTGTGAGAGTACTCCATTTGTTGCAGTTCTTTTTTTTTTTTCAATGAAACAAGAAGCAAACTAATTGAGAAAATTTTGTGCATGTTTTTTTTTTTTTTCCTAAAGATTCACAAGTGTGTTAAAAAACAGAAATGAAGCCAAAATATTTTGTCGAACTTGTTTTTGTTACATAAGTGTGAATTTTTGTGATTTTTTGAAAAGGCTAGAACTCCATCTCCCACAGTTTTGTGAAGAAGTGGCAGCATATTAGATCAATAGAAAAAAAAGGGTTGAGCTTTGTTGCACACACAACCTTTTAAATGACAAAGATTGTTGAACATCATGAGAAATATAAGCAATATAAAACCTTCAGTTTACAGCATACATACAGCGTCTGCATCTAATGTCTCTTGTAAGCAGATTTCTTGTGCATATTTTACATACTGCATAGTAACTTCTGGTTCTTTTACTGATTGACTACAGCACTTACACTACAGTATCCCACATACCTTTGTTTTGGATATTCAAGTTGCATAATGTTATATTTCACAGTACATATCATAGACGTGTCTTTCATTATTGCTGGATTCACTGCATTGTCGGTAACAGTGTAAATGTCCTTTAGGCTTCAACATTCTTCAAAAACCCTCTCGACACATTTAAACCAATCTGCTTCACTGCACAATGCAATCAGATCATCAGGGGACGTCATTCTGACATCAAACTCATACAGCTACTGTATGGTACATGTCATGCTTTGTTCAAAACATGGATGTTTTGTTACAGTCAGTGAGTAATAATTTAATAAAATTAATTAAATTACAAAATGGCATGTTCTTCTGTCTGATACTGGTGAAGGTAGGATTGTTTATGTCTACTATAATACAGTGTGCACTTACACTGATATCCTCCAGCTGTAGCGTGTTAAGCGTGTGGTTGTTGCGTCTCCAGATGATTGGCGGCCGCTTGTCTCCAGTGATGGCGCACGTCAGCACGACGCTCTGACCCACGATGATTGTGGTGATGATCAGCTTCTCATCTTCATCGAGCCTCAGGTCATACACACCTGAGAAAAAAAAATCTCTATTTTACTCTCAAAAATTAGTAATCATGTTAAAGCAGCTGTTATAGCGGAAATCACATCATATTTGTTGTTAGCGCATAAGCAAGTGTAAAAATGATAGAGAATGATAATACAGGTTTGTTTACTTCATTTTTTCTGGCACATGTCACGTTACTGACCCCAGAATTAGCTTTTAGTCAGACAAGTGTTTTACGAGCTAAAGTTGTTGGACCTTTGGCCGCTCCCGTCAAGGGATTGCACAGTGGATCACCGGATAAACACAACAACTTGGCACAGGTTCGCACTTCCTGATGCAACCCTCCCATCCCATTGGTTGGGGTTTGGGTATTGGCAGGGAATCGAACCGGGCTTCCGCATGACAAGTAAGGAACCTACAGAGCCACTGAGCCAACAATGACCTTGTTTAATGAGCTAATAATCATCATACTTAGTTTATAGTAATAATAAGCCAGGGTTAAGGCATTGGACTACGGTTCAGAAGATCCCAGGTTCAAACCCCACAACCACCAAATTGCCACTGTTGGGCCCTTGAGCAAGGCCCTTAACCCTCAACTGCTCAGATGTGTAATGAGATAAAAAAAAAAAAAAAAGTAAGTCGCTCTGGATAAGAGTGTCTGCTAAATGCCCAAATGTAAATGTAAATAAGTCCAGCTCAAATCTAAATGAACAAACTTTAAACAATACACCTGCTACATTTATGATAAAATGATCGTTCGAAATGATACTTTGGTGGTGACACTGAATTATTATAGAAATCTTTACTTATAATCAGAAAAATAAGCTTTGGTTAATCTCACAAACTCTAGGAAACACACACACACACACACACACACACACACACAAAACCTCCATCTGGATTTCTGAACCACATGTCATGTCCGGAGATGAAGACAGTGATGCATAACACACCTCTACATAGGTCATGTCTCTGCGTGTGGTTTAAACTATTAACTGTCGACCGCTCTCTCTCTCTCTCTCTCTCTCTCTTTCTCTTCCCTTCTCTCTCTCTCTTTCTCTAAGAGTACCCTTTAGCGTAATGAGAGTACCGCTGGGCAAAAAGGTCTCATTGAATTAGTTCTGCTCCTGGAGGCGTGTAATGATCAGAGATGATGAGTAGGTCCAAGAGTCCATTTAACAGTAAAAACTGAGCAAACTAATACAAAAAAACACCCCCCCCCCCCCCAAAAAAAAGAATAATGAATAAGTATGAATTCAATGAATTGCATTCAAATAACGTCATAAACTTCAAAGTAATACCCGTGAGCCTCACTCACTAATATTATAAATTCATGTTAGCTTCTTATTAATTCTCATGGATTCTTTTAAATTTAAAAGTACTATGAGATTAAGGATGCATAGAAATTTGAAACTTCATGTAACACAGAGCTCAAAAAGACTGGAGAGCTATACATATATTAATAGCAAATATTGCTTCCTTTGATCCCTGTTTAAACCATATTACTAGAGAAAACCCCTGACATTCGCTGCTAACACGTACACATGGTGTAGGGAAGTGGTGTGGACTTCTCTTTTCAGGATAATTCAATATGTGTTTAACAAGCCAGTGGGTTTGTTTAATACAGTTTACTTTTTTTTAAACAAATCTATTTGCTGAAGACTGAGTCACATCGCATTGCATTATGTTGCATCAAGCAGGAAAACAGTACTTTACTAGGACTGACAACTCCAGAGAGTCCACGCCTCAATTATTACAGACACCCTTAGAGACCATGTCTCCATCATAATTACTGACACTCCCAGAGACCACACCCCCTCCATTATTACTGACACTCCCAGAGACCACACCCCCTCCATTATTACTGACACTCCCAGAGACCACACCCCCTCCATTATTACTGACACTCCCAGAGAATACGCCCCCTCCATTATTACTGACACTCCCAGAGACCACACCCCATCCATTATTACTGACACTCCCAGAGACCACACCCCTCCATTATAACTGACACTCCCAGAGACCACACCCCTCAATTATTACTGACACTTCCAGAGACCACACCCCTCCATTATAACTGACACTCCCAGAGACCACACCCCCTCCATTATTACTGACACTCCCAGAGACCACACTCCCTCCATTATAACTGACACTCCCAGGGACCACACTCCCTCCATTATTACTGACACTCATAGTGACCACACCCCCTCCATTATTACTGACACTTCCAGAGACCACACCCCTCCATTATTACTGACACTCCCAGAGACCACACCCCTTCCATTATTACTGACACTCCCAGAGACCACACCCCTCCATTATTACTGACACTCCCAGAGACCACACCCCCTCCATTATTACTGACACTCCCAGAGACCACACCCCCTCCATTATTACTGACACTCCCAGAGACCACACCCCCTCCAATATTACTCACACTCCCAGAGACCACACCCCCCCATTATTACTGACATTCGTAGTGACCACACCCCCTCCATTATTACTGACACTCCCAGAGACCACACCCCCTCCATTATTACTGACACTCCCAGAGACCACACCCCTCCATTATAACTGACACTCCCAGAGACCACACCCCTCCATTATTACTGACACTCCCAGAGACCACACCCCCTCCATTATTACTGACACTTCCAGAGACCACACCCCCTCCATTATTACTGACACTCCCAGAGACCACACCCCCTCCATTTTTACTGACACTTCCAGAGACCACACCTTGAATTATTACTGATATTATAAATTAAGTCGGCATTCCCCTGGGCCATCTTAGTCACCCAGATGTTTATTAACATGTGTTCTTTAATTATAGTTATAGTTATATTATACAAGCCCAGCTGATACGTATGATTTAAATGCTAAAATGTCGCCGTTACCCTTGGCTTGCTCATCAGAGAAATTTCATTCATTTATCTCGTTATTATCTAGACACATTTTCTTCACACACACATAATTTATTATTATTATTAATATTTTATTATTATTATTATTATTATTATTATTATTATTATTATTATTATTTATTTATTTTTTTTTTAATTTCTTTCTCATCTTTGTGAAGCTGCTTTGAGACAATGACCATTGTTAAAAACGCTATATAAATAAAATTTAATTAAATTGAATTGAAATTAAATAAACATTATTCACTTACGAAACATGTGTGAACATCAGTGTGATTTTCCAATGTCACGAAATCTCTTCAACTCCTGTACTGTGTAAATTAGAACTGAGCTCTGGCTTTCAGCATCAGTCTAATCTACTTCAGTGCAGGAAACTCATTCAAAGCTCATGACAGAATGAAAAATCATGTCTAATAATACTTTTTGGATCGTATTTAGAATTTTTCTCCCATCGCTCCCGAATGGTACAACGGAAACATGTTAACCATTATTATCTGGAGATCGTGAGATTGATTCAGGAAGTTTTTAGCCTAATCTATACAGTATGTCCTAATGCTAATTAGCCTAATATGCCCCTTTTTTGTATTGTGGGAGGAAACTGGAGCACCCGAAGGAAACCCACCAAGCACTTTGGAAAACATGCAAGCTCCATGCACACGGATTCGAGGTGGGAATTGAACCATGACTCCGGAGCTGCAAGGCGTCAGTGATGATAGCGATTGCCTACCGTATATATATATATATATATATATATATATATATATATAAGGTCCTTCTCAAAAAATTAGCATATTGTGATAAAGTTCATTATTTTCTGTAATGTACTGATAAACATTAGACTTTCATATATTTTAGATTCATTACACACAACTGAAGTAGTTCAAGCCTTTTATTGTTTTAATATTGATAATTTTGGCGTACAGCTCATAAAAACCCAAAATTCCTATCTCAAAAGATTAGCATATCATCAAAAGGTTCTCTAAATGAGCTATTAACCTAATCATCTGAATCAACTAATTAACTCTAAACACCTGTAAAAGATTCGTGAGGCTTTTAAAAACTCCCAGCCTGGTTCATTACTCAAAACCGCAATCATGGGTAAGACTGCCGACCTGACTGCTGTCCAGAAGGCCATCATTGACACCCAAGAGGGTAAGACACAGAAAGAAATTTCTGAACGAATAGTTCCCAGAGCACTGTATTAAGGCACCTCAGTGGGAAGTCTGTGGGAAGGAAAAAGTGTGGCAGAAAACGCTGCACAACGAGAAGAGGTGACCGGACCCTGAGGAAGATTGTTGAGAAGGACCGATTCCAGACCTTGGGGGACCTGGGGAAGCAGTGGACTGAGTCTGGAGTAGAAACATCCAGAGCCACCGTGTACAGGCCTGTGCAGGAAATGGGCTACAGGTGCCGCATTCCCTACAGAGAAGCAGCACTGGACTGTTGCTCAGTGGTCCAAAGTACTTTTTTCGGATGAAAGTAAATTTTGCATGTCATTCGGAAATCAAGGTGCCAGAGTCTGGAGGAAGACTGGGGTGAGGGAAATGCCTAAATGCCTGAAGTCCAGTGTCAAGTACCCACATTCAGTAATGTCTGAGGTGCCATGTCAGCTGCTGGTGTTGGTCCACTGTGTTTTATTAAGGGCAGGGTCAATGCAGCTAGCTATCAGGAGATTTTGGAGCACTTCATGCTTCCATCTGCTGAAAAGCTTTATGGAGATGAAGATTTCATTTTTCAGCACGACCTGGCACCTGCTCATAGTGCCAAAACCACTGGTAAATGGTTTACTGACCATGGTATTACTGTGCTCAATTGGCCTGCCAACTCTCCTGACCTGAACCCCATAGAGAATCTGTGGGATATTGTGAAGAGAAAGTTGAGAGACACAAGACCCAACACTCTGGATGAGCTTAAGGCCGCTATCGAAGCATCCTGGGCCTCCATAACACCTCAGCAGTGCCACAGGCTGATTGCCTCCATGCCATGCCGCATTGAAGCAGTCATTTCTGCAAAAGGATTCCCAACCAAGTATTGAGTGCATAACTGAACATAATTATTTGAAGGTTGACTTTTTTTGTATTAAAAACACTTTTCTTTCATTGGTCGGATGAAATATGCTAATTTTTTGAGATTGAGAATTTTGGGTTTTCATGAGCTGTATGTCAAAATCACCAATATTAAAACAATTAAAGGGCTTGAACTACTTCAGTTGTGTGTAATGAATCTAAAATATATGAAAGTCTAATGTTTATCAGTACATTACAGAAAATTACAGAGCAAGGCTTTATGATTCTCTGTTTTCACTTTTTTAAGTCACATTTAAAGATTTCAGTCGAGATCCACTAAAAAAAATGCTTATATTTCCAACCTCGGCCTCATTAAATTGATTAACCGTAACGAAAATCTCCCTGAGTTGATATGAATAAAAAACCTTGAAAGAAACCCATGTGTAAAATTATAAATGATTCAAATATACATGTGAAGAAAATTGAGTAGACTACCCTTAAGTAGAAAATTTCTTGCATTTTGACTAAAATAAAAAGCACAAATTATCGCTATTTTAATGACCAATTACTCTCGCTGATTCAGCAGTTGATCTAAGAACATAAATGGAAATCAACACGGTTTATTTTATATAAAGACATTTTGTTCATATTTTTTCTCTCATTAAATAGCACAAATCACACACAGTACAGTGTGCTTACACTTTTTGTAAACACAAATGCTCATTTTCAGTTGCTAGATTTAAAAACTGTACAAGTTCTGTCCTGCTAAGAATTTCTTCCTACTCGATCCGTTATGTCCATCACACTCATTTGAGACCTGTTTGAGGTTTGTCAAAGTGCTAAAGACAGTGCAGCTGAGAAGCCTACGTAGCTGTCAATGTCTCCTCTGGGAAATGGAAATAATTTTCACAGCTATGTTTGTGCCTAAAATAACATGGTTTATTTCTGCTCACTGGCAAGCTCCACTCAAATCAGATGCAATTAAGATACATATAAAGTACTAGTGACTGTTTCCTAAACTTTAAATTGCAAATATTTTTGTTTAATGTAAAAAAAAAAAAATCAATGAATGTAATTTGTCAAAATAGATACAAAAGTAATATAAATCATTTAGGTGGAATTAATTGAATAAGGTAAATAGCAATCAAACCTTGCATTGTAAAGGGTAGGAGAAGCACCATGCTACAATCTGCATCTGTTTAAGATTTAAAAAATCTTTTGGTTTAGGTCTTACAGTTCTTTACAAATCACCTGCCTTACCTACCTCCGAACTGGTCATGCATTAGTTATGTACCAATTATAGAAGTATTCATTATGCATTCATATAGTTACAACATAATCACCAGTGACTTTGATATGAACAAACTCATGACACATCTGTCACAAACTATCTACAAATATACAATAGTTAACAATAAGGTACCTACTGTACGATCACCATTTGCTATAAATTGTCAAGCCTTGTCGATAATTGCCACTTGTTCACGAGCCCTGGATGCCCCAGTATGCAGTAGTAGTATTTCAGACTGAAACTTGGTTTCACGGACAGTGGTGAAACTTTTTCGAACAGTTTCGGTTATGTAATCACATCCATGTTATTCAGACTAGTTTTGGTTTCGGTCAGGGGTTTCAGTCTGACAGGTGCTTGCGCCCGACCTCAATGTGGAAAAATGTATTACTGTACATTACACTTCATGGCCTTGAGTTGGGCACCTATAGCCTCTAGCCTCAGACAGCCTATACCTGCTGCTCTCTCGCTGTGTCCATCCAGTGATGTCTGCGATAGAAGTCTGCGATAGAGACTGTTCATTACTAAACATTTCAATGTGCAGTTTGGAATTAAGTACAGTGTAAACTTTAGGGTTGGATTTAGCCATTATATAAATGTTGCTCTATTTCTTGTATAGACGATCAAAGCTATCCATGTCAACATTGAGCAAAAAGTTTGGAAAGTTTTTTATTTATTTTTTTAGTCTACGATCCATTACAAATCTATTCCCCTGCTGGCCATTGTTCACATAGTTTTTTTTTGTGCATTGTTCTCGGGCCTGCTTGCGTATTTACACTCTCCGATACAGCAGGTGGAAGTATGAACTTACTTGGTTTGTGAGCCACCATTAAACACAAGACAAGAACAAGTACGTTAACTTTGGTTATATTTATATTATAAATGCCAAAAGTGACGCTCTTGTGTGCCTTCCTACTTTATGACCTATGGATTTATAGTGTAGATGCCAAGACAGCACTGGGACCAGACGGCATCTCAGGTTGGGTCCAGCTTGCACCGGTGTTCACTGAGATATCCAAACTCTCTCTGCCACATTCCCCAACATGCTGTCCCAAAGAAACCACTGCATATCTGCATCAATGCCTGTAACCCAGTAGTCCTGACCTCAGTGGCGATGAAGTCAGTGGATGAGCATGCAAAGCACACACGGAGATTTCGGAGGAGACAGACGCGACCGATCACGTTCTACCGTCATCTCAAGGTACAGTTGGCCTCCATATTTGATTCGATCCTTGCCCGAATACACTGTGCTGTACCTGAGAGCACCTCCGCCAGTGAACCTGGGCATTGTTTCTGATTGGTGGAATGATTATATCCTCACTGGTCAAAATGAACCAGATTTTGAGGTGTTCTTAAAGACGTTTCCGGGGCCCTAATATGAAAGCGCCCTTAGTCATCGTTAACCTCTTGTTATACAATGTGCATGTGAAAGACTCGACCATATATAGAGTACAAATGTTAATAAATCTGATACGGTCAAATACATAAAATCTTTTAACGCATCCATAATAAGATATTGCTAAGCTTGTCCCTCAACTTCAATTCTAACTTAACCTTGTCATATGACTCAGTACATTAGTCAACATACCAATGACTTTACATGTTTTACGTGGACAGAATACATCGATATACTACCTTTCTCTATTTACAGTTGGTTTATAAATTGCACGACACAAAAGCAGTGGAAAGAATGATAGAAAGAGAGAAAGAGGGCTAGCAGTGTCAGCAGGTCTTTGATACCACGCTCCATCTTTCTGACAGTAATAGGACGTGATGCCCTATGTGTTTAATTAAACTTCTGAGTTTTGAAACCGAGTGCTGTCTCCTCCGGTTTAAATTGCTACCTTAACAACATCCATAACAACATAACAACACACAGCCCGTGGAGACTTTCTCTTTCTCTTCTGTGTATCTCATACTCTCTCTGTCTCTCTCTGTATGTGTGTTGGTGTGAGGTAAAGGATTTTAGCCCTGCATGAGCACCAAATGTCCCAATAATTATAGGAATTCATACTGTAGCACAAGCTGAATACTTTTTACGTTTGGTTTTTACAAGGCTGATGGTGCTTGATGTGCTAACGGCACTTGCTATGTTCACAGCACTATCCGTGCAAATGGCAGCCAAGAGTGTCAGATTGGAAAAAACGCTTTCATCATCCCAGAGCAGGATGTGAGCAAGGCTTTCAGAAGTGTAGATGCCAAGACAGCACTGGGACCAGACGGCATCTCAGGTTGGGTCCAGCTTGCACCGGTGTTCACTGAGATATCCAAACTCTCTCTGCCACATTCCCCAACATGCTGTCCCAAAGAAACCACAGCATATCTGCATCAGTGCCTGTAACCCAGTAGCCCTGACCTCAGTGGTGATGAAGTGCTTTGAAAGGCCGGTCAGAGACTTCATCGCTGCTTCATTACCTGACACCCTGAACCCATTACTGCTCACATCTCCCAATTGCTGTATAAGAACACCATCAGGCACAGCCCTGAGCCATCTGGACACCAGGAAGGGAAATTACTATTATTATAAACACTATAATTTCCTCCAAAGCACCACCAAGGCGGCGGATCTACCTCATACCCAGTGTAAAGCAAATCACAAAAAAATATGTGTTTAGTCATGACTAACCCTCCCTCACCCTTAGCACTGGAGAACCCCCAAAGGTTGTGCCTCTTGCTTAATTCACTGTGTCACCACCTTCAACTTTACAACCTCAGTCACATTTAATGACAACACTGCTATGGTTGGCCTGATAACTCCATGAAGTCCTACATAAAGTCTGAAATACTAAAGAACTGATGCAAGGAAGACAACAACAATAATTGATAATGGAGTTAAATAGAGAGAGTGCAATATATGGAGCTATTATACCTTTTATACCGTGCAAAAATAGAGACGGAGAGAAAGCACGGACATGGTTTTGGTTTTAAGCAGGGCATGCTGGCTCCACAGAAGGTGAAATTGTACCATCAGCTAAGCGCACCATCCACACTGAGCACCCTGACCTACTGTACAGTCAATCTAAAGCAAGCAGTGTTGGATCAAAACCAGAAAGGTAGTAAAGGATATCAGCCATTCATACAATACACATTTTTTTTTACTGTTGTTGTCTGGGAAGTATTTCTGTTCCTTCAAAATCTACACAGAGAAAATGATAAAGAGCATCCATCTTGGCTCAGACTATTCAGGTCCTCGAAAAGGAACATTCCCACATCAATATGCCTATATCGCCCCATCGTGATAAACCGTTGGCAATTGCATTTCGCTATAACTACCTCATCCTGATGTGTATTCCATACACAACTGCACACTTCTGCTCTTTATTATGATTCTAGTTGCAACATTGCTGCCAACTTTCTTTTATAGCTCTCATATACACAGTTCAGCCACACCATTACAACACAAAACATTATGCTCAGTATTGTGTGGTTTCCGTCTGTGCCACCGGGGCGGCTCTGGCCTCTCGGGACTTGACTCCACAGGACCTCTGGGGATGTTTTGTAGTGTCTCTCACCAGGACATTGGGAGGGGATCCTTTGTGTGCTGTGGGTTGCGCAGTGGGGTCTCCGAGGATCGGACTTGTTTGTCCAGTGCATCCCATGGGGTATAGTATTTCTTATATTGTGGACATTCCACAGCCTCTGCTGTGCTGTTGGAAGAAATTCATTAACAGTCCTTTTGTTTGCATCTTGCATGGTTGATTATTTTCCTATAACAGCAACTCAACTTTTATTTTATATGTTTGTTTACTTACTCATTCATCGTCTATACCGCATTATCCTGTATACAGGGGGGCCGGGGGCCCTGGAGCCTATCCCAAGAAAGAGCATGAGGCGGGGTACACTCTGGCCAGGGTGCCAATCTATCACACGGCACACACTCATTCATTCATTTTGGGAACACCAATTAGCCTTATCTGCATGTCTTTGCACTGTGGGAGGAAACTGGAGTACCCGGAGGAAACACATCAAGCACAGGGAGAACATGCAAACTACATGCACATAGAGATGGAACTCGAACCTGGCCGGGAATCCAAATCCACAGTGCTTACCACTAAACATTTTATATGTCTAACATTTTAAAATTTTCACATTTAATACTTCTGGGTCCGTAGAAGTACCTTACAGAGATGGTTATGCAAAGATAAACTTAGAGTGAAGTTGGACAGTATGTAAATGTCAGGGTTATGGTTGGGATGGGACATGATGAAAATATAAGACATTTTTAACCACATACAGGTAATGACATTTATCTGACTCGCTTTTCAAAAAAAAAATGTTTAAGCAAAGGTGCGAGTACAGCACTCATTAGCTTTACTAAGTCAATAGAAAAACTTCGCAAAGACAGAATTACAAATATTGTGCATTCTGAATTGGATTTCATCCGTGCACAGTCTCAACCGTTCAATAATATCGTCTCTAAACATTCAATTCCTCTCCTGTGTATCGTAATGGCTTTGGGATTTGCTGAGGCTGGGCGCTCCTTTCACTTCCTGTGTATTGGGTATTGGGTTTAAAATGTGACAATGTGAAGTTATGGAGGATGTTTACAAATGAGAGAGAGAGAGAGAAAGAGAGAGAAAGATCTGTGTCTGGGCAGAGGGGAATGAAAATGAGCAGGCACACGGATGGAGGTAAAGAGACTTTATTTCCAACAAGGGAAACATTTTTTGATTAATTGAAGTGATTAATGCATAAACGTCTTTGAAAGAGACTTTCGGGGGTTAAAAATTTTAGTTTTGGAGAAGTGAACTCCAAATATGTACAATATAGGTAGGACAGTGGCCTTGGACCTCCAGGGTTGGGGTTTGAATCTCACCTCTGTTCTGTATGGAGTTCGTATGTTCTGTCCATGCGTGATGGGTTTCCTCTGGATATTCTGGTTTCCTCCCACAGTCCAAAAACATGTGGTTTATCCTGATTGGTGTTTCTCTCGGAGGTGTGCCGTGTGATGGATCGGCACCTAACCAGGATGTACTCCACCTTGAGATAAGTTCTCAGAATAAGCTCCAAAACACAGAGGATACGCAGTGTAGATAATGGATGGATGGAACGAAAGTATAAATTATATATAGAAGTCTTGAACCCCGCACTGTCAGTACAACATTTGTTCAATTTTTTTTTTTAATGAATATCTGGATTGGATTAAATTTAAGGTTTTGACACCGAGTTATAGGTCATGTATGTTGTATATAATAGATTTCTTCATAGCTAGTCTTCTATGTAGATTTCTTCTGTGTGTGTGTGTGTTTGTGAATATAACTTGCAGCAAATGCCTGCGCAAAAAAAAAAAAAAACCCAGGCCCTCGCTTGAATAAACCTAACTTCAATTAAAACTTATGAAAGTTCTCGAGCAGCAACTACCCCAAATGTAGAGATGAGTGTGTAATGATGTTTTTTTCTTCTTCGCTTTTCTAACTATCTTTTGTGGAGGTGGATTCATATCAGAGCAATGAGAGCAGCCTGTGAAGTGTGTCTCAGGAGGCTCGTGCAGAAGGTTCATAAAATCAGTCTTTGTTCAGTCATTTACACTCACATTGATTTGATCTGGTGAAAAAAAAATATCCTGGCTGTTCTGATATTTTAAAAGATTCACGGATATTCTAATATTTTATAAATCTAAAAGAGAAAATGTTAACAGAAAACTGCAGCTAAAGTTCTACCTTTTCTAGCGATTTAGTCTTTTACTGAACTCTACTGTATACAGTACACCCACAGCACGGTTTTCATAGTTATGTCTGAAAATTTCTGCTTTATAACCAGTAATGCCCTCATTCGCTCAGCAGGTTCTTTTTAATTATTTGTTTAGATGTTAATAAGAAAATGCAGCCTGTATTCCTGGAAAGAAGATAAGAACCCGGAAAACAATGATGCTATTTATAACAAGAAGTATTGTAGGAACAGTTACAATGCTGTTACATCATAGAAAGATATCAAAATGTTACTTTTTTAAATAACAACGCATTCATTATTAGCGTGTTTTGAGCTTGGTGGCACAGTGGCGTAGTGGGCATCACAGTTGCCTTGCACCTCCAGGGTTGACGGTTCGATTCCCGCCCCCAGTCTGTGTGCATGGAGTTCGCATGTTCTCCCCGTGTTTGGTGGGTTTTCTCCAGGTTTTTCATCCCACCATCCAAAGACGTGCAGATTTGGTTAATTGGCATAGCGTGTGTGTGTTGATGCCCTGCACCCTGTACAGGGTGTATCCTGGCTGGGATAGGCTCCAGGCCACCTCTACTGGATTAGTAGTGCAGAGAATAACTGAGTGAGTGTGTGTCTGGTGGTTTTAAGATGCTTTTCGGCACATAACGGATGGAAAGAGTGAGATTGTTTAGAGATAGCTATGAAACTAAACCATCACTAGAATGACAATTTCCCTCCATTCTGAAACATAAGGCTCTTGACCTGGAGCTCTATCATTTTATGCACTGCTCTGTTAATCGGATAATTTCACGGACATGAAGAAAAAAACGAAAAACAAACAAATAAAAAAAAAAAACAATACCTCTGTCTTCAGCCTTGTTTTGGAACCAAGAATGCCGTATACTGTATGTTTTACGTGCCGCCAGCAAGCATTAAAAGCATTACATTACTAAAAGATTCTCGTTTTTCCTAATCAGGTATTCCAAAGGTATCTTTCCCTTCCAAAATAACTAGCAGTATATTTTCCCCATCTCTGCACACACTAGGACATCTTCCATAATATTTGCTTTCCTCGAGTTTACAATTTGAAAAGTGTCACTTCTACATACAGCCTAATAATTATGCAAAGCATTTCCAGCGCAGTTTACCAGCACCGAAGAAAAGCTTGCTGGGCTGGTACGCTGCAGGACACGGGTCTGCTGAAACACATGAGGAGCCATTAATTGGCACCGTGCTGCCAGATATGAATAAGCCAAAATAGCGTCACTTGCAGTCAAGCCCTAAAAGTGTCACTTGCTCTGCAGTTGCCCGGAGGTGAGGGCAAATGGCCTCTGGGGTCAGAATGGGTGGCAGAAATCTCAGTAAACTCATTTAGCTTTTTTTTTCTTCGAAAAAGCTGTTGGACGACGTGTGAAGTGTGGAGAAGGCAAGAAGAACGGAAAGGAGAGATCTTCTGGAAACCAGCAACTTATTGACATCCATATGTGGGACGGAGCTCTGCAGTTCTTGAGATACGTACAATATTTCGACTTCGAGACATCGCAAGGACGTTATGCAACTCTACACATGACCTGTGAATCACCACGACACACCAACAGGGTTTGTGTAAGACGTGAAGCAGACAGAGCTCAGTTAGCGTTAAGACAATCAGCGATGCTGAAGATTTGATTCCCAATCGTCAGGGTTTTAATTATCATTAAGCTTTTATAAAGAAACACTTTTAAAGATGTACAAAGCACTATGGGCAGCTTGCAATCTCACTCACGCAAAGAAAAGCTTTCCCCTTCAGTAAGCTCTTGCATTTTAGTAAACACTCTAGTCTTCTTTGGATAGCTTTCTTTTTTTCATGGTGTGGGAGGTTTACTTTAGTAGGGAGTCTAAGTCTTAAGGTTAGCACAGTGATCATAGAAATGCAGAAAAACTCAGTATTCAGACAAAGGCTGTATTCTGTTCCATAATTACCTTAAACTGTATTCCTTGCTACCCATTTGTATTTATTTATTAATTTATTGGTGCAATATAGATATCGGCCACTGTATTAGACGCACCTACTTGTTAACACGGCTCATCACATGGCAGATTATCGTCAAGACAAATCTGCTGAAGTTCAAACTGAGTATCAGATTGGGTAAGAAAGCTGATTTAAGTGACTTCAAACATGGCATGGTTTTGGTGACCGAAAATTTCCCAAAATGCTGATCTACAGGCATTTCTGCACACAACCATCTCCTTTTTCAGAATGGTCTAAAATAGAGAAAATATCCAGCGAGTGGCAGTTGCATGGCTGGAAATGCCTTGTTGATGCCAGAGGTCAGAGTGACCAGACTGGTTCGAGCTGATAGAAAGGCAACAGGAACTCGAATAACATCTTGTTACAACCAAGTACTGTATGTCTGATACCACAACACATCAAGCTTTGAAGCAGATGGGTTAAAGGCGCAGAAGACCAAGCCGGGTGCCGCTCCTGTCAGCTAAGCATATGAAACTGAGGATACACATGGGCTCAACAAAATGGGTCAACGGAAGACTGGAAACATGTCTGATGAGTCTTGAGTTCTGCTGTGACATACGGATGATCAGGTCAGAATTTGGCGTAAACAGTATTAAAGCCTTGTACCAACCATTTAGGGTGCTGCTGGTGGTGTGATGGTCCTGGATATTTTCTCGGCACATTCTGAGCCACTAATGCTACAGCCTACTGTACCTACTGAGTATTATTGCTGACCATGTCCACCGTTTTTTTTAAACATCACAATGAGGTCACTCAAGTGTCACCACAGTCACCAGACCTCAATCCAATAGAGTGGCTTCGTGGATGTGAAACAGGAGATTCACCTCATGGATGTGCAGGAAACAAATCTGCATGATGCGTTTATGTCAATATGGAAAATCAGAATCTCCAAAATGTGTAAAGAATGTTTGCAGCACCTTGTTGAATCCATGCCATGAAGAATTAAGGCAGTTCCAAAGGCAAGCGTGGTCCAACCCAGTTCTAGCAATGTGTTGCTAATGAAGTGGCTGGTGTGTGTGTACAGTATGTGTGTGTGTGTGTTTGTCTACATGCTCATCATTTACAAATTGTTATAATGTAAATGATACAGTTTTGTCATTCATAATAATAAATTGTGCACAAAATGAATGCCAGCCTTTTGGTGATATTTGTTCCAGTAAGGATGGGTAATATTGTTCATCATCTGAAACCTGAACTGTACCTGTTTTTCAGGGCAGCCTAAGACTAGTTTCTTAACAGTGAAAAAAAAAGAAAAGATGATCTCTTCCTGCACAGACCCAACCACCTCAATCACCTGCCATGTCAAACCACAAATGGCAATTTCATACAATGCTGAGCCTCACACCGCCAGTGGCTCCGTGCCGCGCTGTGATCCTCCAGCACCTGGCCATTAGGACGACGATTTCATCAACTGGAAACTTTAAACTGCACACATTCATCTTTCATTTATTACATCGCGTATCGTTATCACATCTTCCTACAAGTTTATTGTAAATTGCATTTTTTTACTTTATTCTGTGCAGCCCTATAAGGCATTTTACTTGCAGTCTGTCTCTCATTCAGTATCATTTTTTTTTGAAAGTTTAACATTATATAGGAGCTGTGTATTCAAAATAACAAAAGCCTGTCTCAAGTGAGTCTATAGGGACAGAATTAGAAGCTTTTCCAAAAAAAATTTTTTACAATATGTAACTTTTTTGCTGTTGTTTGACAAAATTAACTAAAAAATCTTTCTTTTAATCAGGACTCAGTTGTATTTATATAAAAAAAAAAGCAAACAAAGTGAGACATACTGTAGCACTTTGTCTATCAAGTAGGTAATATTAATTTTTATAATATTTTAACTGATACAAATTTTATTTATCTACTATTAACTTTATTTTGGTTGCATTTTACCGGTAATACTTAATAATAATAATAATAATAATAATAATAATAATATAATCTTTAATATTTAATAATCAGAAGAACACACATATATGGGTTATGCTGTTGTGCTGAATATCAGCACGACTGTGATGTTGTTGCAAGCACAAAGGCACAGCCTGCAGTAAGTACTAAACATATCACAGCCGTGCTGATATTCAGTACAACAGCACAATACATCAAGTGTGAGTGTGATATTGCTTTTATACAAGAGTTCTACAAACGCCATTTATTATCCAAAGATTTCTGGACGGTGCTGGCTCAAACGGTTAAGTCTGTGGATTACTGGGCTACGTATCGGAAGGTCTGGGATTCGAGCTTTATGACACTCAGCAAACAGGAACCTCATCATCATCCGTGTGTGATTTTTATAACAATCGGATTTTTGTTATCCCACTGTTTTAGTATCTTTTAGAACTCCATGAACAATATCCATATCTATATTCTCAGCAGTTTCTGCGTTGTTTATCATTCAACATCTGGTGTTTATACCATTTATGAATGCAATATATTATGCATACGGCATGTCTGCTTTACTGTAGCGCCTAAAACAACAGCTTGATCAAAACAACGTTCATTGTGTAAGACAGCAAGTAAAACATTGTTACACAGAGTAACTGCGTTAAACTACAAAATCTATTATGAAAAAAAATGTCAAACTGATTTACAGAAGACTTCAGTCAGAGCCGTAATCACAGCTGTAGAGCCGTCATTAACGTGGGAGCACTAAGTACTTCGCATCCCTCCCCTCTGAGAGAGCTCGGCCAATCAGCTCTCTCTAGACCTCCGGCTGCGAGAGGTTACAGCATCACCCGGGAATCGAACCAGCGATCTCCTGATGATAGGGCGAGCACTTCACCACGGCGTCACTCGGAGGCAGAGTTTTCCATTCCTGATGGTGTGGGAATATTCCAGGAACTGAAAAAGTGACTCATTGAGCCTGAGGAATCATTTACACACATGACCCGGCCACATCAAGTCAAATCAAATATTAGCGTGTGTGGCTTTTCTGGCATATTTAGTTTATTGTAATCTTGTAATATTTAATACTAAATATGTTTGAATTCATGCAAAAAAATGTATTTTTACTTTTGTTCAGCTCTTATAAACTGAATATTGTTGTGTTTAAGTCAATATAAATTGCGCAATCAATTACATGTTTTACTTTTTCCTCCATTTTTGATACTCCTCATACTTGCCACTGGTGTCTGAGGAAAACTGCTTTTCTAGCCTCTACTACTTTTTCTGCTTTCTCTTTCCACGAATCTCATGTGAAATCTCTGGCTCCTCCTGAAGCCCACGGGAGGCTGAGAGTCTGCAAACTGAACCGTTTCATGCCCTCATGGTCTGTCACTCTCCATCATGGGCTGGAATCAATAGCTCCAACACAGACTTGTGCGCTTCACCATACCACACCATCTTGATTCAGTCACTTACACAAAGCCAACCGGATCAATGTTGATTACCTACGCACATGTTTACTACATGTTCATTTCATCTTCTCTTCACTCGATCCGCTCAGATTAGATGTGATCCAAATAGGATTTGGGCGCGAAGAAATCTAAACAGGGATCCATGTCATAAAGAAAAATGGATGCCTTTCATATGATAGTTTATTACACAATTAAAATGCAGTTAAGTTTTAGCAGTTGTACTGAACACCTCTGGGAAAACTGATTATACTGAGATGAATTTTGTGTGTATGGAAGGGTGTAAAAACTGAATTATTCATGGCATCTCCCCAGTCACAGCAGATCACATTTTAATATTTAACAGACTGAGTAAAAAAAATAATGTTAAGGCTTAAGGCATCTTTTGTTATGTGGAGATAAATACAGACAACTTTGTCCATATTAACATATTAGATACTGTATGATGTATGTGTGCTTTGAGGTGTATATCTATTCTTTCCCACCTGGATAGTCAGTTACACCTTGTCATCATCATACAAGGGTCTAAACCTTAAACTGTAAAGGAAGATAAAAAAACTAGCGTATCGAGTAAAAACAACCTTTTGGCATATCTGAGTAATTTCCATGACATAACGATATCCTGAAAGTTCCTGACCCACTGGGCAAGTGAGATGAGGGTGCCAATAATTGTACCTATTTAAAAGAAACATTCTTAAGATGGTTCTCTTCAAATGGTGATGCCAAATGATCAATGGTGATACTAGCCACTTTAATTATTGTATTACTGTACATACAAACATTCCTATTCCTACAAACTCCTTTCCAGTGCAGCCTCTATGTCTTAATGACCCTGCTGTTGCTGTGTGATTTCTGGACACTTTTCTCTGAACATTTTTCACAATTCTTTTTAATCATCTTCTATACTGTACCACTTCATCCCCTATTAGGAATAGTAAAAGGCATAGGAAACTCGGGTTGTGTACACCCTGGACAGAGTGCCAACCCATCACAGGACACACAAACTACGGGCAATTTGGAAAAGCCAATTAGCTTAATCTGCAGGTCTTTGGACTGTTGGAGGAAACCCACCAAGCACAGGGACAACATGCACACAGAGACAGGAGACGGTAATTAAACTCGGGCCCTGGAGGTGCAAGGCAACAGTGCCAACCACCACACCACCATACCGCCCCTTATTACACTTACAGTACACCATGAGAGATTTTCAAGGGGAATGCCTAAAGGATGGAAATCTGTAAATCATTTATTTCAAATTTGTTAAACCTTAGAGACTGTTTTGGTGTGATTACCTAAAGATCAACAGTTTCTAAAATAAAAGGATCTGCTGTTGTATTTATTAAAAGCTATTGATTTAACTATTGCCCTCTTGGTTTAGAAGTAAAGAATAATGAATTTTGCTAAGAATTTTGGTTTCAAGTGAACAGTACTTAGTCACTTACTGTATTTAATTTGTTGTATTGTTTGTTTGATGTAAGTACTTTTGCGTTACTCTTTTGCAGAGCCTTGGGTTCTACAAGCTGCATATTGAATTGATTGACGGTTTAGGAGGTCATGTTTTTGGGTGTACTCTGAGTCCTGCTGTATGATGGGCGCCTATGTGCATCGCAAGACCTTGTCGCTAGACCTACACACCTTTCATTGTTTCGAAAAAATTAAAAACTAATTTGCAGTCTTTTTTTATTATAATTAATTAATTAATGTTAGCTAGCAACACAGCTACTGCATATTCCCGTGCTGCTCAGAGGCTGTGGGATTACAGTATCTAATGCAGGAGTTGATCATTCAACACCACAAATATTACTACGCCAATTTAAACCATACTATTTGTGTTTTTATGTCTTCTCTTGCATGATATATGTTTTACTTATGATTCCCTCGTTAAATGCTTATTAAATCATTTATAAATTTTAACCAGAGAATGCTGTCATTCATTTTGCACACAAGTAGAAAATAAGGGGCGAAGTACATTCAGGTGCACTGCATCAGCAATACACCCATGAATTAATGTCTGATTGGGAATAATATGCCGTATATTACAGAGCCTAAAGTACATATGTTGCAAAACTTGTAATAACACCCAGATGTTCTATAGTTAAAGTACAATAGCAGTTACTGTAACTTGCATGGCTTTTATGTTGTTACTGTAGGAGGAAGCTCAGTGTTTTTGATCTCACTTTAAGTCATGTTTTACTTCTGGTTGGTACTGCACTGTATGTGAATTATAAATAGTGTGATAACACTCAGAGTTGATAAGTAAATAAAAAATTTAACTGTGAAAGAACAGTTTCTAATGGAAACTGGTTTCTATTACACCAGCTCTATCTATGTCCTGGTCTTATAACCAGTGGGAAGGCATGAGATGACCTTTGTTATCTAAGCAAGAAGGGTAGCTTATAGTTTGGGTCACTTGGTAATAAAAATGGCAATGAAATGTGGAGTACCATGGAAAAGGGCTTCATGTTTTCCTTTTGTTTTTTCAAGAATCTGTCTGAAGATGCCACACCCAGCCATGAACCGATGCTTTCCATGAATACTGTCTTGTATCAGGTTGGGATGGAAGAGATGCAATTGCAACAAGAACAAAATCACATGAAACAACTACTAAAGCAAATCCACACGAAAAATTGAGTGAACCCACCGGTACCACTCCCAACAACCGTTCAAACTCATTGGAGCCTCGGCTGAATGTCAGGGGTTCATACTACAACAGTCACTAGACTCAAGAATCCTTGAACTTTTCCTGAAAAGAGAAGTTTATCAAGTTAATTACTGAAAAAGCGGTCTGGAAGACAACTTTCCTTTCATCACTTCCTTGATTTTATCAAATGATTTTGACAAATTACGAGTGAATGTAGGAGCGGGTAAGATAAATCTCGTTTATAAAACTACAACCAGGCAAAAAATCACTCACTCACTCATCTTCTATACCACTTTATCCTGTCTTCACGGTCGCGAGGGCCTGGAGCCTATCCTAGAAGGCTTAGGGCACAGATCAGGGTACACCCTGGAGACCCAATTAGCCTAATCTGCATGTTATTGGACTGTGGAAGGAAACCGGAGTACCTGGAGGGAAACCCACCAAGCACAGGGAGAACATGCAAAGGGCAAAAAATCCAACATGGTTAAATCAGATTAAATATATAAACAACTAATTTTTAAATTGTAGCTTCAGGCACTTTCCAGCCTGTCTCTAAAACTTTTAATCAAGTTTCTATACTGTTGCTTAAGACTTTTATTAAAGTTCTTTACTTTTGAGAGGAACTTGGAATCAGCATGATTTTTAATACCCTGTTCACAACCGCGCTAGAAACTGATTTGCTCACAAGTGGACAGTGCTAAACACATAGCACTTCACACCAGGCCTCATAAACGTGTCTCCAGTGACCATGTGTGATCATATAAAAGAATGAGACGTGTAACAATGTGAGAAGCTAATTAAAGCAACTAGTTCCATCCCCGCTGTTTCAGCATCACCTTTATCTGTTAGCCCAGAGGAGGAGAGCTCTGCTGTTCAGCATGATTTTTAAACCTGATCGATTTCGGATTTTCCAGCTAGGACAATGAGGCTGTCGATTTGATGGATCTGAGACAAATGCAGCCGCATTCACATTTACACCAGAAATGTGGTCATAAATGTCCCATTCTACTTCTGAACATGTGGTGAGTGATCTGAGCACGATTTGTCTTGGAAGCACTTCGGACCTCGTTCACACCTGTGCTTAAAGCTGTCTACTTATGATCCAATCACCCACAAAGAAGGTTAACACTGGGGGTAAATGGAGCCTGAAATAAATAGCAGTGCTCTCTGGTTGGCTGAAATGGCCTTGTTAGTTATTACGACATGGGACAATTTCAGAAAAATCACAGGAAGTGCTCGTTTGAAGCTCTTAGAGCTTTTTTAGCTCAGCTTTCCATGTTGCAAGAACAGCATTTGAACTATAGAAACAAATCTCCTTATTATATTATACCAATAGGATTAAATTGAACAAACAACGATGCATCTAATCAAGCTTTAAAGACCCTAATAATCTGACATATTATTGTTAAACAGGCACACACACTCTTCTCAGATTCACTTTTATAATTTATTTCAATATCCTACTGAGTTAAACACAAGCATACTAATATACAGGTGGACAGAGTTTACTTTTCGTATACTGTATACTGTATATACAGTACAGTATCACATGTTCTACTATACATATAATAATACTATAAAGTTAGCGTGTCTGTACTTTAGTGATATTTGGGATGAGGTAGGATGAGTAATAGAACACATCAAGATGGTTTGTCTGTTTGTTTGTGCATGGATCACGTGAAAAACTACTAAACAAATTTTAAAGGGGTTTATTGAGCCAAGCTTGTTTTACTGCAACGCCTCGCGGAAAGAGAAGATATGCTAATTTTAAATTTAAATGAAAAATGCCCTTATATAAAAAAATATATATATAATATTAATAAAATTTACTCCCATAATTCTTTTAATTGTGTAAAGCTGCTTTGCGAGAATGACAATTGTTTAAAGCGCTAAACAAATAAAATTGAATTGAATTGATTGAATATATTATATTATAAAAAATAATAATACAAATATTTTTTGATAAAATATATTCAAATATCTTTAGTTCATCTTAAAATTCAACAGATAGCGCTGTGCATTTTTAAATATGTGCTTATGAGTGTGCGATTGAAATCTATTGAATAAACACGACCTCACACATAAAATTTTTTGTTTATTTCAAAATTCAGCAGATGGCACTGTACTGAACATTTTTTAAAACACTCTTCCGCAATAAGATTCCACACGAACGAAGTCGCGGGCACATCTAGTCGAGCAATTGATTTTTTGATTCCCTAATGGCATCGACATTCTGTATTCCACAGCTCAAATTGTAAAAGAGTTGCTCTGTAAGAATGAGGAATCATTTTACACATGAATTGGCAAGTGCAATACGTATATATCATATAAATACATAAAATGAAAGTGTCACATATTCAATAGTTTATATACACTATTTAATATGTGACAGTTTCATATTATATATATATATATATATATATTTATATATATATATATATATTTATATATATATATATATATATAATTACAGGATATATGTATTTAGAGAATAGAGAGCAAGAATATAACTTTTAGAATATACCATTTTTATAAGCTAATTAAGATGATGATAATAATAATAATAATAATAATAATAATAATAATAAACTCTACTTATTATAAAGATTATAATTTTTAATTATTAAGTTATTAATACATGAATTAGTATTTTATTAGTATTTTAATCCAGTAATATTATATTGCTATGTAAGGAGTTTATTAACGATTTTTAATAATTCTTGGAAAAAAATACTATAATTTTGTTGTTATACAAGTATCACTATGACTTAAGCTGCAAAACCAAAAAAATAAAAAATAATCACAGGATAAAAAAATAAAAAGAAATACATTTTCTTCCGGGCGTACTGTACATGCATCTCAGAGGATAGCCTTCACTGTCTGGATTGTTGGGTATAAGACAAGAATATGAGCTGAACAGTAGATGAACGTTGAGAAATAGCTGAAATGAAAAGTGGGTAAAAGCGTCCTATTGACAAGCATCAAATGTGGTTCTGAAATGACAAACCAATGATTATACCTAACATGTTTCAAGCCAAATATCGAGGTCTAATGTACTGGATAATCGTATAAATCAATAAACTGTTTCAATATGTTTTCTGTGTGATTTCCACTGCTATAAACTATCCAGTTTCGCGAAGGCCATTCTCCAGAGAGAAGAAAGGAGGAGAAGATCTAGAAAACGATGAATCTTCTTTAAGACAACCTGTTGACACAAAATCTCCTTTTCATTTGAAGCTCGGCTTTGAAAGAAAACTGGAAAAATAACTTGGAAAATATATGAAGCACAGAATAATGTGCTCTTTTTTTCATTGAAGTGCTTCGCCTCAAGGGTTCCTCCGCATAGACACACACAAACAGACACACACACACATGTTCAGAATGCCTTTTAGAGAGGGAGTTATGCACACAGGTTGATATGGGATGCAATTTGTGGTCAAAATAAAAATTTAAATAGATAAAATAAAATTTTTTCCTAATTTCTTGTTAGTAACTAAATTAGAATGTATTAGAACTTATTAGAATACAAAGTAGATTAAAGTGGATATTGATTCAACTGTAAGTGTAAAACGTTAGCAAATGACAAAACTAAAAAAAAAGCGAATGAGGTAAGGGGAATGAGATGATCAGAGAGAGAGAGAGATGAAAAAGTGAGAAAACTGCAGCAAACATGGATAAAAGATCAATCATAAAAAAGAAAAAAGTGTAGAGGAGCCATTAGAGCAGTAATGGAGTATTACAGCCTGTGTGCAAAGTGGTGCTGGGAATATTCAAAGATTGCTACTTGCAGCAGCAATGTGTACTGCAAAAATGAAAAAATAAAGTTTAGCTGAATGTATCTTGTACTGTATTTCCTTTAAACTAATTATATGATTATTAAGCCTAGATATTTTAAGACATTTTTACTCATTTTAAGCCCTTACTAAAATACAGTACTTGCAAATTCATCGTTATTGTCTGTACTGCCTTATTCTGTATACAGGGTCGAGAGGGCCTGTAGCCATACCAGGAGACTTAGGACTTACTGTATGAGGGGTACACTCTCAGATATGAATCTCCCGGGATAGGCTACAGACCCCCTCGGAATTTAGCCTAATTTGCAGGTCTTTAAACTGTGAGCGGAAACCTGTTTACCCGGAGGAAACCCACCAATCATGGGGTGAACATGCAAACTCCATTCGCACAGAGGCGGAAATCGAATCTGGCTGGGAATTGAACCCAGACCCTGTAGTTGCAATACGACAGTGCTAACCACTACACCACCATGCCGCCCCTTATTACACTTACAGTACACCATAAGAGTTTTTAATGGGAAATGCCTAAAGGATGGAAATCTGTAAATCATTTTTTTAAATTATTTATTAAACCTGTTTTGGTGTGATTTCCTAATGCCACCATGCCATTTACTAGGAAGCTCAAGTCAATTAAATTACATTACTATAGCACTTATAACAATGGTCATTGTCACAAAGTAGTATACACACTGTCTCCGACTTATGAACAAGATTTCCGTTCCGGGAGTTCTTAAGTCGGATTTGTTCTTAAGTCCGACAAAGTGAGTCTTGTACACCTTTGACATGAATATACAATGTAAAGCTTACCAATCCAGTTGACTAAATCTGGCCCCTTTGCCCAGACTGCCATAATATGGCCAGAAACCCTAACCGCGATTGAGGAAAATAATCTTACTCTGAAATGTAACAGTGTTGTCTCTGCACCTTTAAATCGCGAGGGGACTCCCAGACATCATTTTGTCTCAGAGCTTTTGTAGGATCATTTTGTAGCAGAGTTTTCCACTGTTTTTCACTGTTTTGTTAAGAATTTTTTGAAATTAGGATTATTTACCATTAGGATAGCTTTACAGGAAAGTTATTTTCTATCATTGTGCTCCTGGACTGATTCAGTGAAACCGGTAAAGCCGCTCTGGACCCACACATGCACACACATACAATATATATATATATATATATATATATATATATATATATATATATATATATATATATAGGCGCACACACATATTTTTTCTGACTAATAAATATGATGTAAACTGTTTATCTCAGCAGTCTACACTTTACATTAGTAATAAAGAAATAGTTCTGGTGGGAAAATACTCATATTTCTAATATTTCTTCCATTTCAAGGTGACCGCGTGACTTGGGTTATTTTCGTCCTCTTTTCTCATAGCAGAAAATGCACCTATTAAATCAAGTATGCTGAAAAGAAATATGGCACATGTTTTATGATTGCTGCTTTAATGCATTAGCCAAGCTCTGTAATTTCGGCTTTTTAGTATGAGTCACATAATGAACCTCATTTCGGTACATTTTGATCTTTTCGTCCTGGTTACATTATACAAAAATAAATAATAAAAATTAGTGTCTTACCCACAGTAAGAAAAATTTTTCTTTCTAATGATCTAAAATAATAATATATAAACATATATCAACTTACTAAAAACATGCTTTATATAACTTTAGTATGTTTTGGTACATTGATATATTTTTATATAATATAATTACATTTTAGAACGATATGGAAAACAAATAGCAGAATTTATAGAGTCAGTAGAAGCTAAGGTGTGGTTAATGGATTGCTCAACGAAGTCAACATTGTCACTAGAGTGCTGTGGGTCCAGCAAAATATTATTTTAAATAATTATGTTTATTACATGAGCGTTGCTCAAGTCAAACGTTTGATTTTGATTGTGCAGAATAACAGAGCAGAAACTCCCTTTATTCCTCTGTATAATTCCCTGCTACACTAATCTCAGCGCTTCACTTGGATTGATAAAAAGTTTTCATGTCTGAAACGCTGGCCTCCCAGGAACTCCTTTAATAGCCCAATTAGGACTGTACGAGGCATGTGAGAATAACTCCCAGCCAGAATTCCTGTTGCTGAATGAATGTGTGTACAGTATAGTTCCCACAGACAGATTTGGAGACAAGTTACAATATGTGTCAATTTCCAAGGATTCCAAGTAGGCTCAGAGAAACCTTGACTGGGATCAATGTACAAAGTTCATTTTAAAAACGTTTGCACCATTTAAATGGCTCCTCACTGTCCTATACTTGAAGTCTTCTTAAAATGTCATTTGGCTTTACACCTTCATTTACAAGACATTTTATCAAAAGTCCTATTTGGACTTGAGCTCCTGTCATACAGTAGTATAACAAGTATCATAGTTTTCTTTCCAGATATTTTCTCCTAAATTTATTCTTATGAACCAGCGTTTTTTACGACACACTGTTTTGTTTTAAATCATACCACCAGCCACATTGATTCTTACTGTATCTATGTCATATTTGCAAATATGAGACCACTATAGATGTTTGCATGAAAAAAAACAACTCACAATAATAACGACTCAAACAACAGCATCTGTCTGCTGTTACATACAGTAAGCAGCATTTGAGCAGTGACATGCTCAGCACCAATCCATTTTAAAGGTTATAAACCCTGAAGAAGTGTCTGAATAGTCATTTAGAGAAAGCTGTTTCATATAACACCTGGACCTCTATGGGATGCACCATCCCTGTAGGTAGCGCCCGATACCTTAGGCATGATGCACAAATAAGTTGAAAAATGTAACAAGAAGCTGGACTTCAGAATATCACTTCATGTAAGTTATATCTCTTGTGAAGGATTGAAAAATTGAAGTATATCCCTTTGAGATGGCTGGATGTCAAGCTTCCTGAGATGTGCCTTGAGCAATAAGGCATGCAATAAATACTGAAATACAGAGCAGGACACTGTATTTTTAGTGAAAGCTGCCTTTTTCGACTGAAAGCTCTCCAAGAAGTGGAAGTAAACTGCTTCTAAAGCTTAAAGCTTTCAAACTGTAAAGTGTTTTGAAAGAACTAAAAGAAATGAAAGACGACACCCACCAAAAGCGGTGTAGAACTCATCCCTCGTCAGGTGCTCGTCGTCATCCATATCGTTGTATTTGAGCAGGTCAAACAGCGTGCACTCCGATGCTGTGTTTCTCAAGTCTTCTTGTTTGATGACCTGAAGGAGAGTAACACGCAGAGGAGACTGTTAGTGCATGAATGTCCTGCTGTCTCAGGAACCGAGTTATAACACAAAGACAAATATCCTGCAGCTCTACGCTGACATTCTAAAATTGTATCTTGTTCATACCCGTACCATGTAAGGAATAAAAAATATAAAGTGGTCACGTCATATAGCCTGACATAAAGTTAAAGTTTGACAAAGAAAGTGAATTATTTTCCAATTAGAGCACATCATCATCATCATCATCATCATCATGACATATACATGATATACACACAGTCCGTTTAGAAATCTTGAAGACTGTTACTTCTTCTCAGGGTCGTACCCGTACACCCAAGTTAGTCACTTGTCAACAATTCTCCACATGAAGTCATCTGACATTCACTGCCGACTTCTTTTGACGTTTTCAGGGGTTGAGCACATTAAAGCTCTGGCTGATCTCTCGTCATCGTCCAGTGATGATCTTCTGCTCTTGAAGCATACGTGCCAATCGAAACACCTCAAACGACTCATTACAGCATCGCTATAAACATGTCAAACATTGCAGATTTGTTCAGTTTCACTCAGAATTGTACGTTCGCTCTTTGTTCTATGTCCATGATGAAGTAGCAGAAGTGGTTACGCAAGTGGTCCGAATTGTCCACAGGACGATGTCTTTTGGAACACTGACGAATGTATAATTAAAGAACAATGAGCCATATGCTTTGTATATAATAATAATAATAATAATAATAATAATAATAGTAGTAATAATAATAATAATAATAATAATAATAATAATAGTAATAATAATAATAATTAGAAGAAGAAGAAGAAACAAACCAATAAACTCATTAATTAGGATCACGAGGTGCGGGCAGCAGTGCAGTCAATCTGCTAGAAAAACGTCAATTAAATAATCAATAAAAATAAATAAATATCATGTCTTTTTTGTAATAGAAAAAGATCAACAGGTAAGTAACCAAATAGATAGGTAGGTAGAATGTTAGTTTTTCCTATCATGAAACTCCAAAAATGACTTTTTTTCCCACTTCTTTAATATAATGGGAAACCCTCACAGCGCTGACCTTTTCAGAGTGAAGGGGCATGAAAAGGTCACTTTGCACTCGCTTCCCCATCACCTTCATTCAGGAGAGTGTAAATAAGGTAGAGTCAGCAAGCGGCGCACAACGACGCCGCATCTCAGCTCCACTGTTCATTCGAGCAGACTGACGAGTGAAAGGAGAACGCAGAGGGCATCTAATTCTGGACCATATTCATGTGAATTTGCTGGTGTAGGATGACCTTTTCCCCTCTATCTCTTCTCAGCCATTTCACTTGAACTCATTTAGACGACCGTCATTATTTCTCTATATACTGCATAAAAAGATTTCTTAATAGAATAGTTTCAAGAGTAAAAATGTAACAGTTATGTGATTGTGGGGGGAAAAAGATGTTCATAGAAATACAACTGACACAACGTCTATCATCATCTCTTATCAGGCATCATAAGATGTCATAGGAGGTAAAGTTGATATGACAGCTAAAGTGACTCTTCATTTAAATAAGGACATTGGCTCTTTTATTTTACAACATAAATTTTGTATTGAAATTTTTATCTCCAGTAACAAGGTGTAGATGGTGGGAAATTTTTTTTAACCCCCCTGAACCTATTTAATAATAATAATAATAATAATAATAATAATAATATAAAGAACAAATAATTTGATTCATAATAGTTTGATAAAGCACCTGTGAAAGCTCGCTGCTATCCACTTGTCTGCTCCCATCGGCATCGAAACGCTTGAACATCAGGTCCACTACATACTTCCTGATCTCCATGTCCTTCTCATAGCTCTCCTCGGCTCCTGGTGGTAGGAAGCGAAGAGCATGAAGGTTCAACATCTTGCTCTTCAGTTTCTTGTAACTGACTAGGTGACAGTCATCATCTGTAGGGAGACAAAAAATGAGAAATGAAGATTATTATTATTATTAGTAGTAGTAGTATAATAATTAAAACTATTATAATTATTATAAAAAGTGTTAACAGTTGAGTGCTAGAGTCAATGCAATTATATTAATTAACAGTTAATTTAACTATCAGTAATAAATAATAAAAATTACACATTTAATGTAAAACAAATATGTTAATATTTTTATATTAAATTTATATATATATATATATATATATATATATATATATATATATATATATATATATATATAATATGTATAATTAATATGTATAATATTAATGGAAACAGTTTTTATTAATTCAACAAAAAAAGCAAATATTAATATTAAATATTGTGCTGAATCAAGTACTATTCCATAAGCTGGTAACTACTGTACATTTGCTACTACAGTACATACTGTACACTGCATGTGCAGGGATGAATATTTTCGGACTAGGAATATTTAAGCATAAATATATTGCCAATGCAGTACTGTGTAAAAGTCACCATATTACAGAATTTTTGTTATAAAAACAGAACAATATCTGCACGCCTGTAAAGAACGCAACATACTGTATTACATGACAGACCAGTTTTCAGATGGGAAAAAAAACTTAATGTAGGTTCCTGTTTTTTTTTCTTCTTGAAAACAGAAAGGAGCGAGTGTAACAGAGTTAACCAGGAGAGCCCATATTCTCCAGCACACTCAGTAAAACCTAACAGCTGTTTTACTTACGGTACTGTGTAAAAGTCATAAGCAAAGAAAACATTTGAAAACATGCCTTTAAAAACATTTATCTGTAAAAGTGCATAAAGATCACTTAAAATAAACTCATAATATTTGGTGTAAATAAAACAGCATTTATACTCAATACTCCAGGTTACTGGTCTGCAGTCCAAACTGACTCAACCACGCTGTCTCAGTTTGGCCCTTGTGAAAGGCCCTTAACCCTGTTGTGAGTAAAGTTTATTGGCTGACCCTGCACTTGGACTCCGACCTCCTAACAAAGGAATATGCAAAAAAAAAAAAAAAATCTTAAGGAATGTCACAGTACAAAATGTGATGAATGGAAAGGGTTGGTTCAACTCTTCAGATGACATTCTCTGTCCCGAATTCTGGCTAATGCTGCTGACTCCCAGCTCCAGGTTCGATCCTGGGCTTTGTTCATCTGTTCATTTAATCTTAAGGCATTCAAACTTTCAGATAACTGTTTGTTTACAGCACTGCACTGCAAAAAATGCATTCAAACGGCTCTTAAATCAACAGAAATTTCATGACACATCAGCATTTTATATATATATATATATATATGTATATGACAATATTGTGGATATTCCAGCTGATATTATCTTACTTGCCTAACAATTTACAGATACGGCGTCTACGATAAAGTACAGGGATCCTTTACGTCCCTTAACTGAAAACCTACCTTTGCCATGATTTTCTCCTTAAACTAGAATGACCATCACACAAAACATGGTTCAGAAGCTCAAAGGGAAGCTGTATGTAGGGAATGTTGTGTATACCAACATTAAGAAGGAAAAAAAAGTTTGTCAGATTGTTTTTTTTTTTTTTTTTACTATACTTAAGATAAGTTTGAACAATGTGCTTGTCATGAAAGATCAAAACGTCTGATGAGTCACAGACGGACGGAGGGTGACAAACAGGCACTGTGGGTAATTCGAGCAAAATCAGCCATGATAAAGGTGTTAAGCACTTCAAACAGTTCTCCCAGCTAGAAAAATCTGTTTTCGGAGCGACTTGTCAAGTGAGGCTTCAAAATGACTGCAACAGTTTCATCACCTACAGCAGGAGAATTTTTTTTTCTTTTCTTTTCTTTTCAGTTTGGAGTGCTTGAGCCACTGCTTTTTCTTTTTTTTTCTCCCTCAGGGCTGATCATGAGAGGGTGAATGAAAAGGCAAGAGGAGAGACAAAGAAAGATGAAGAGTGATAGAAGAGGAGGAGCAGCTGGACTCTTTGGACTGTGTGAGTGGTTTCACTGACAAACGTCAAGGCTGTCAGGGTCCATCTTCACATGACTGCTCGATCTTCTCCTGCTTCGTGAGCATAGAGTATATAGAGCCACTTTTATAGGAACAGCTGTACCTGTGCTCATTCATTCAATTATCTAACTGTTGGAAACCTGTTTTTTTTTCTCCCCTCCAGTCTTCAGCTGCCCAGTTATAGCGTGCATGAGTGTGAGCTGTAGCATCAGGTTCCTGTGGGAAGGGAAATCCTCACATGGTCTTCAGCTCCCATTGAACAATGACCGCCCAGACCTGTTGCTCCTTTAAGGCACATTATAAGGGATAAAACGCAGACCGAACAGACCACATAGCATTTTCAATCACGATTTAGGTTTAACAGCCAAGAGCCATTATTTCTTAATTTAGTTTATATCATTTAAAAAAAAAAAAAAAGCAATCAGAACAGATGAAGATTGTTGTCTCTTTTGTATAGAACATAGTTTTTCTGTTAAATTAAAAACCTGTCTTGTCTCAGCTAGTCAGCAAATTTGTTTTTTTTTAGTTAGTTAGTTAGTTTTGTTAATTCATGTTGTTTACGTTGTTATGTTGTCTGATTTAAAGGGTTTGTGACACCTGGGTCGTTCCAAGAATCCAAGAAATTCTGAATTGTGCTTCTGTACACCATATTTGACAAAAGTTTCTGCAAACACATCTATCAATCAAACTACCCACTGCCATCTACTACTTTTTTTTTTTTTCATTTTTCTCACCGTGTCCATTCCACACCAGCAGTTTCTGAAATTCTTCTGAAGTTCACATTTTTCTCCATTCTAATGCTTAATGTTAACATTAACTGAATATACAGCACTATACACAGTACATACAGTTTATACTGTGCTGTACACTTTATTAATAGAGGATGTTTTTAAGCAGAGACAAACACAAATAGCAAATCCACTTGTGCATTTTTTCCCCTTCTTTTACTTTTTGGTATTTGTTTTTATTCATTTATTCATTCTTATTACCGGCCTGGTCAAAGCCACAGTAATTTAACTAATTTATGTGTACACATGTAGCAAGTAGAACCAACATACAGTAATGCACTAGAAAACTAAGCATTGTACATTTCTGTGTTCAAATCAAACAGACATTTACAGAAAACTTCACCACAGTACAGGGATGAGACTCAGTATAACATTTGATCGGTGCAAATGTTTTAAAGAAGGCCGTAAGTTTGTGAATAATGATCCTATTCAAAGTTGCTCAGAGGCCACTACAGTGAACATTTGACAAGTGGAACGCCTCAACCTTGAAAATTGACAGGTCACTTGTCACCAACGTGCAGAATACGAGTTATCGCCACGTCCCCGTACAGTCCTGACCTTGGTCCAAACCATTTCCACGTGTTACAGTAGTTCCTGGGAGGCCGGGGTTTCAGACATGAAGCAGGCAGTCGTGCAGAAATCTTTACCAAATAAAAAATTGTTCAATTACAGCATGTTTTTTTTTTCCCATTAATTTATTATTAACAGTTATTTATTATTAGCACTACTCTTAGAGCTGCTGTTATGGAAAATGCATTACCGGGTAAGGTGAAAACACTGTAGTATCGTTGGACTTCAACAGAACACCTGCCTTCTGTATTAAGTGCAATTCTCAAATTTGAAATACAATCATTTAAAGACACACACACACACACACACACACACACACACACACACACACACACTATTTTACTTAAATGCTAAGTATTCAAAAATGATCTTCAAATAACCTTTATTCACTTTGTTCAACGTTTCTATAACCACACTGTGTAGTCCACACAAACACGCCTTATCTTCAAACCCATATGAAAAAGAATTAATTTATGCAAGGCTGTTTATTACAGTTTAATCGCTGATATTGTGCATTCCACACTGACTCATCTCAATCAGGATGCACGAGAGTGTTTTGGCCTTGCCATGAATAACACAGTGTCTGACGACAACCCTGTTTCACCCCAGACTGTGTTCCAGCATAAATGAAGGTCTGTGACAGCAATATACAGAGCAGTGTTGTGCAGCGGCCAGGGGTGACCTGATGTATGGTAATAGGTCATGCTGCTCTGGCTGCTCGAATGTCCTGTTGGGAATTTAGCAAGACTTAAACAGAGTAACAATCAGTGATAGGGACATGTGATGCAACTAGTGATGAAAGACAAGAGCGTTATGATTTCTACTTAAAACAAGCAACAATGAAGTGATATATAGTAAAAAAAATAAAAATAATTAACATGCAAGGGTGTGCTGTTATGGGCCGAACATCCCAAAGTGTTTTTCTTAAACCAATACAAATTCATTTTTATTTTTTAACCATGACAATTACTTTTTATCCATCTATTCATCCATCTATCAGGTATACCACTTACAAATACTGTTTATGATCAGGGTACACCCAGGATGAGGTCGCAACCCATCGCAGGACAAAAGAACACACCCAATCTTGAAAAAAAAAAAAAAAAAAATCAGCCCAATCCATATAACTTTGGGCTGATGGAGAAAACCGAAGTACCCGGAGGAAATCCACCAAGCACAGAGACAACACGTAAATTCCATGAAGACCAACCCTTGGGGTGCAAGACGACAGTGCTAACCACTTAGTGAATGTCTGTTTTAAACAGTCTTTCCTTTCCTTTTTAATTTTTTTTTATTCAAATGAGTGATTGGCCCCAAAACTGCTATGGTACTGTAGTTGAAAAATGTTGACATGAATATGAAACAAACAAACAAGTTCTGATTAATCAGGATTGAGAACTTCAACAGAACTTTTACTGTATATGCAGTAAGTAAAGCATTGAACATCCTTCATGGAAAGCTTATCTGTTCCAAGTGGCTCTACAAAATAAAACATTTAACGCAAAAGAACACAGAAAGGAAACTGAATGGTTGTTTTTCAACTGAAGTTATTTTTTTTCTCTGCCAGCAGCAAGAGAGTTGATAAATACCAAAGATAGTGCAGATAACTCAATAAATGCCAAACTTCAAGAAAAGGCACTAGATAACTGCTGATAAACAGTACTCTTAGATTGCCACTATCCTTACATGACATTCACATTAAATGTTATTCTTCTTGGATTAAACTATAACATGGACCACTGATCCATATGGGATTTATTTTACCTGGCTGTAAAAGAAACTTTGAGTATGACTATATGTTTTTTTTTTTTTTGGTACATTCATGGACATCTTAGGACATTTTATTAGGGCTCAAGCACTGTGACATCAGCCCTACGTCATCATCGTGTATGAGGGCCATATTGTTCTCCTAAGGATTTTTTCCCCCATAATTGGCATACTTTTGGGGGGTCTTAACATGCTGAAAATGTCATGGAAATCTGGTATGCATGCATTGTAGATCTCACTGAGCGGAATAACTTTTAAATTGGATCTACACAACAGGAAGTCAGTTATTTTGGGTCGTTTGACAAACATACCCAATGGATTTTGATGTACTCCTCTTGAGGTATTTATATGATCACGAAAAAAACAGACCTATGTGATCTCAACACATTGAAGATGCAAAATTGCGAAGGAATTTTTGATATCTCGAATGGGTCAGCCGTGACGATGCCTTAAACCTGTGCTGAACAGTGCTTAATACCTTTCTGTGTTACATTATGTTGAGTGACATCATATTGAGTCATTTCTTCCACCATCTGGGGCTTTTTGGAGGTCTATACATAAAATTCCACTTTTTCTAAAATCATGTCAAAGTTATTGGTATGTCGTATTTAAATGCATGTACCCACTGTGCCCAATTTTTTTCTGGTGAACCCGGGAGGTAATGGTGCAGGGTACTTGGGCCCGCTAATTGTTGCTTGCAACTATATTTTAACTTGGTTTACATAGTGACCATGAAAGGCTCACATATGAACTGTATATTTGTGCACTGAGGTTACTAGGCTCACTCTTCGTAATGTTAGCTGCGCCTATCATGTTCACACGCTCGCCACGTCCAGTCAGATAGAACCAGAGTTATTACTATGTCCGATCAGATCTCACCACGCTCTTACCAGACGCTCATTGTGTGTTAACAGCGTTGTCACTGCATCCTGTGTGTTGGTATAAATACTGCGATGTGGACAGTGCTCTCCATCACAGAGTGAAGGTGTGAGGAATTGGATCCAGTATTTATACTTAAATCTTTGAACGTGGCATAGACACACAGTGAATAACACAGATAACCTGCTGCATGTGTGCCATAAACATTGTAAGCACTAGAAGAGCATAAAGTGAACTTATACAGCAAGACGTGAGTAAGAACGCCATTGATGCTGCAACAAAACAGTGACATCCTAATGACAACTCAATCAGGACACAATCCAATCTTTCCTGTCTGGGTCATGCTTGTAGAGCGTCAATGAAGTCTCCTTAGGAGGTGTTAGTTACACCGCTAACTGGTCAATATTGTCATTACTACTTCCTTATTCTTCCTGCATCTAACTAACATGGCATCTCGTAATTAGCCCAGCAACATCCACTTGGCTTACATACAGTAACATAGTAGTTACCCTGTTTATATAGTAAATACCTAGTTATTACAGGAAGGTTTTTCTCCTATGAGAACATCATCAGAGAGTTTGGCAGTCCTTAATGCCCCAACTTATAATTAACTAAGAAGAAAGATACACACTAGAGGTACAAAAGATGCATCCTTCATGTAACCCGTACCTTCACACCAGAAGTTTTTATTTTTGAGCATGTACTAGATATTAGGAAATATTAGAAAATCTATCACATCTAATAAAATCCATCTCTCTTTTTAACCGCGGGTCCGTAGAGCCGACGCAGCGGAATGACTCGGAGGTGAAACGGTTGGTCAGCGTTGCAGTAATCCGATGTTAAGTGCCTCACTCAGGGCCACCAGTTCTCCTGCGAGATGAAAAGATGACAGCATTCTTAGTCTTCCACCGTTGCCGCATTTTAGCGACTCTGGCAACTCTGACACCTTGAAAAGTGGAAGCTCTTTATATCTACAGTAGGTGCTTGGTGATAAAATACTGGTACTTCTCCGTCTATCTCATCTCTCCTTCATCCACCACTTCTAGCTTTCTGAATTTTTCATGGCATCCCGCCAGCGAAAGGGCTTTGTTTGAAATCCCGACATGTTTAATTTATGGTGTGCGGACTCGGGCCTACAAAGCCTCCACTCCTCTGCCGTAAAAAAGGGTAAAATCCCAGCAGAGACCTGCCCACAGGTTGTGCTTAACAACAGGCTCATCTGCCCAGGGAGATATTCAGCAATAGTGACTGTCCCTGTTTCCTGCCTGGCTATTATTCCAGTTCTCATAGTGTGTTGTGCTCCGGTAAGCTTTTCGCCACATCCTCTGGAACTGTGTCACCTCAATGACACTGTTTATCCCCATTGTGTTTCTTTCTCTTTTCTATTCCTGCCATCACACTCTATTCTCGCCACAAAATGAAAATTCTTTCCCACCTGCATCTGCAAAACCTACTGCCTGCTGTTTCACCTGTAATTCGATTCTCCTCTTTCTCCTGTCACACGTTCTTGACTTCACTTCCTCACAAACCCCCCCTATGCATCGACAAGGAGCTCATTACCTGCTAGCAGACTGGGAATGTTATTTATTTATTTTTTTTACATCTCACAAGGTAAAAGACAACAACAACAACAACAACAACAACAAATCTCACTGCCTCTCTGATATTCAGATTTTATTTATTCATTGGTGAAGAATTGAAAACTCCACTAACCAAAACTGGGCTATTTCATGCTCTCTTAATCTTACTCAAGTCAATTTTTGTTTTGGATTCAAGCGTCCCTGTTGAAACCGCAAATCTTGTTGGAAGTGATTATTTGTTTATACAGTATGAATTAATCTGAAACATTTTCATTTCTAAAGCAAAAGCTGTAGACATGGTGGACACTATGCATAAATCAAGGCTGATGATGCAGTATAGGGGTTAAAGTAAATGTTTTATCGTATTGGAGTTTCGTCCACACGGATCCGGCGTTTTAGGAGACTGAAACCGCTATTTTTTAAAAACCGGGTCCCAAAGTGGATAAATCTGAAAACGCCACCTTTGCGGTTTCGTGTGTACGGCCAATCCGTATATTTTGTGAAACCATGATGTCATCACATCACGTGTCAGCTTCGTCACACGTAACAGCAACAACAATAATGGCGGACAACATGATTGTGTTTGTGTTGCTACAAAGCCTACTAGCTTTATTACAGCAAAATCTATTGCTTCTATGCAACTGTTATGAGCAACAAACGATAATGGACAACACCATCTTGGTTCGTATACAGCGCACAAGGTTATGCGCATGCTCAAAGTCGTCTTCTCCGTGTATAGTGTATCTCTATGGCAGAACTACAGCGCCCCATACTGGTCTGGCATATATACTACACCGTTTTCAGTGGTTTCGTGTGTACACAGATATTTCTTAGGACGACGTCGTGTTCACGAAAAAAATGATCGGATAGGGAACGAACCGGCTTCGTGTGGACTAACCCTAAGACTGACGCGCGGAAGGATGAAATCCTAATCACAGTGCCACAAATCAGTGAACAATGATGAACCGTACTTACGACCACCGCGCAAAACCACGTAGGTGAGATAGGGGTATTAGAAGTTAACAGATTATGGGCCAAACTTCGCTAAGTGATGATGGTAAAATAATTAAAACAACAGCCATTTTTGTGTAGAGGTGGACACCCCGACTTCAGAAAGTAAAGTCCCACCACATATTTGTCCCATCCATTAACTAACACAGCTGTTCAACCAGATAGGCGAGAACTAATTAGTGACATCACCTGTTTCATGCACTGGCAGAACTATAATGTTGTCTTAATATTTTTGCCCATCACTGTAAAGTGGCTCGCACAATTAACCACCTTGGAGCTTTAAAGTCAGCGCCATTGTGGTTTAGTGATTTGCACTGTCTCCTTGCACCCCTGGGTTCGATTAAGGTGTTTTCCAGTGTGAGTTCTCCCTGTGCTTGGTGGGTGTCCTCTGGGTATTCCAGATTCCTCCCACAGTCCAAAGTCCAAAATTCATCAGATCCTTTTGTGAAACCAAGCACTTCTATTCAAACTACTTAATAGACAAAAGTCTATCCAGACACGATGACGTTGTAATTTAGCCGAGATTAACAAGATATGTTACAGAACATACTGTACTGTACTTTGATACATGAATGACAATGTCTGGGAGATGATGCACATACAGTACAGTATGCCGTCCATGAGATATGAGAAGGCTAATCAAGTCGGAACAAATAAACACAATGAGGCAACATACTAAGGACAGACCAGTGGTGGAGAGAGCACTGTTTGCAGGTTAAGGTAATCTATCTTGTGTATTGAAAAAATATAGTAAAGGATCTTGTCCATCAATTAGTATGAGCTGGTTTGCATGCAGCAACACTTTGTCTGATACAAGGTTTCCAGTGTAATTGCCTTAAATTCTGTATGTGAAAGATCTACTTTAAAACACATTCCCCCCACATGAGTGTTTTTAGCTGTGCGGTGTTAAAACAAGTGGAATGAAGTGATTGACAGTGACATTGCCAACTTTTCTGAGAAGTAGAATATATAATGTATATTTTCAAAATCTGGTTTCGTGAGCCACCATGGAGGAGTGGGTTAGTGACAGTGTTGAAACAGCAGCACTAACACACACACACACACATACAACATTTCTCTCATTCTGTCTGCTGTCACGCATGATTATAGTTTAGATATAATCCAGACCGAGATTAAGCAGAGATTAAGGATTGACCAACGCTTTTTTCAATTCTTCACAAATTACTCTTAAGTACTTGATCCATCCATCCATCCATCTAAAAACCTCTTTAGTCCAACTAGGGACTGTGGAAACCAATGGTGACGATTGTCTACGTAGTAGGACCTCACACACACATTTACACACTACAGGTCACTTGGCAATGCCCATTAGTCTAATCTGCATGTCTTTGGACTGTGGAAGGAAACCGGAGTAACTGGGGGAAACCCACCAAGCACTGGGAGAAGATGCAAACCCTGATGAGATAACCCTGAGATGTACAGTAACTCAATGGAGAGTAATTTATGGGGAGATGGGAGGGTGTAAACCCCCAATAATACAATCCAGCTAATTCAAGACCCTCGCTTTCCAAATGTCATATCACAATGATGACTTAAAATGACTAAATTACTGACTTTTATCTAATATGATAAAGTGGTTGTCGGCTTTCTCGATTCAATGGGATTGACGAGCAAAAAAAAAAGCACCACCCCAAAATTAAATCTAATTTTTGGAGAAAACTAAAGTGTTTTTTGACCTTGCATACATGTAAACCTGTTTTAAGAGTCTCATTAAGCAATATTAGCAACCTTTAAAATGGCATGATAGGGGCACTTTAACTGCTACAGTTTGTTTTTTAGAACTTAGAAACCATACCTACAGGATACACCAGCAATGTTACACTTGTTAGTTTTAATGTTTTAGGGAAGCTCAATAGGCTCACTTTTTTTTTTTTTTTAATACTAATCAGTTGTTTTAAAGTGAATAATTAACCCGGCTTGGTTAATAGAAGCTATGCCTATCAAAAGCAAGTGGATTTGTTTCCAAAGATCAGAATCACGCAGCAGACCATCATGTGTCGCACATTTTCATTTCTGCGCTGCTCTATTTCTGTGCACAAAAGATGCTGCTGTCATTTCGAACAAAATCCACACTTTTGATAAGCAGTTAGTCTTTGCACTAAGTGCCGTGTCTTTGTTTTATGACAAAGCAAGCGGTAACAAAGCTGCTCAAAGGGTGGCACCAACAGAGCAAGTGCATCAACCCACACACATCCAATAATCAGTACTCAACCTACAATTCCTGTTGTTAACAGCAGCTGCTCCGAATATGATGAAACTCAGACAGTTTCTGAACTTGTGACAGTCCTGGTGAGACTGCAGTGTGACATAAATAATTGAATATAATTGTATTGTAAGCTAGGAATATTGCTCAGCTATTGCCTCAAACGTTATGATATATGAATATGAGCTACTCCACCACATTTAGGAATATATAATATAGAATATAATATATTTATATATTATTTTTTACATTTTTTTATTTAATTTATAAGGAACATTTAAATTAATCTGGGGCTTGTGAAGAAATTTCTAATGAATAATGTCATGAAACCAATCAATATTTGCAGAAAACTTAAAAATAAAGCACAGTAGCTGCAGTAAAACATTTTAATGGTGCAAACATTGTAAAAAAAAAGACCATATGAATGATGATCCCAGTCAAGGTGGCTCAGATCCCATTGCAATCATCTGTGTGAACAATCTGTGAATAGAATGCTTGATCCTTAAAAATAAATGGATAACTCGAAATCAACTTACAGAAGAGATTTATCTGGGAACCGGACACACAGTCATACAACAACATCACTCGCACATTACAGGAACTCGGCTGGAAGTTATTGCCACATCCCCATACAGTCCTGACCTCGCTCTAAGACATTTCCACATGTTTGGGGCTATTAAAAAAGTTTCTGGGAAGCCAGCGTTTCAGACATGAGGCAGGCAGTCCGATCTTGGCTCAGGTGTACATAGAGAACTTTTTACCTTTATGGTATCCAGGCACTAGTAAAACGCAGTAAGTAAGCAAACTAGTAATGCATAAGTGCATTAGTGTAGCAGGGGATTATATAGAGAAAATAAGTGTAGTGTTCACTGTTATAAATGTGTTCCATGATTCTGCACAATCAAAAGTCCCATTTTGACCTGAACACTTCATCTAGTTTCGTTCCACTTTGTGTTTATTAATATTAACCAAAATCTATGTGTTTAAAATGTATATAAAGAAAGAAATAACATTAATAACAGCACAATTAAAAAAAGATACCAAGTGATATAGACGCATAAGACCTTAAACATCCCTGTCAGTAAAACTGGTTTGACTGCAGTAACATGCACGTGGAAAGGTCATGGAACCGTGAGTAATCCTCTCCAGACAGGTGCTTCTTGTGAACTTTATTTATGGAGTCCATCAAAGTAATCCTTGTAACCTTGGGTGAAGTGAAAAAGGTTTGTCATGAGGAACGGGCCAAAATTCAAGTACAATGCTGCAAAAAGTGAATTATCTCTTACTGTAAAGGTCTCAAAGTCACGTACAAAGTCAAAAGACATTACTTTCGTGTAAATGTCAAGTGGATATATGAATCGTTTGACAGCAAAATGAGATAATTCTATTTTGACAGTTTTAAGAAAAAATTTTATTTTCTTGCAAACTGATTTTCTTTCATTCACGACGGTGTTAAAAAGCACAAATGCCAAAATATTAAGCCTCAAGTTCTTTGGGTTATACAATATTCAGTAAGTATGAATTTGGTATCACTTTTCAAAAAGCTATAATTTCACCTCTCACAGTTTTGTCACAATGAATAAAGCCTGCAGTTGTTTTTGGGCTCATTTAAGTATGCATTTTAGTGTGTGCAACTTTTTTAAGCTATGCAGTATGTTTAACAATCTGTAATGTATAGCGCTTATAGTTACTCCTGATGTAAAATTTAGCTTTATTTACTTTTAAAATATATCTTTTTTTAAATGAACGAAAAATGCATTAGATTATTTGAATAGTGTTACGTAAGTCGTCTCCTGCAAGAATATCTTTTTTTTCTACAAAATGTTTCTTGGCTCCATTTTCACTTTTAGAGCTTTTAGAAAATGATATTAAATTTACTCAACATATGATAGCCTAGAGGCATTGCTAATGGCTTGAGAACATTTAATAATAAGTCAATTTAATTTTCTTCTTCCCGTGATTTTCAGGAAATCTGGATGATGCAACTTTCTGATAAACATGTGATGTGTGAAATATTTCAGCTATTTCTTACAGGCGAATGTGTTCAGATATGAATAAAGTAAAACATAGATTTTTCTATTTAATTATTTGGATAATTAACTTATTTCAAGGTGAAACATAGTCAATCCTCTGGACCTTTTTTAGATCTAATCTGTCTTTGCTGCCGCATCTATTCACAGTTGTGATGAGTGATTAATGCCCCATTAGATTTTTGATGGGGGAGCATAATGCAGATATTTATTCCAGATTTCATGCGCCATTAATTGCCTTTGTTATGCCAATTTTTGACTATCAGTGGGAAAAAAAAAAATCAGCAAAAACATCATAAAAAATATAAAGAAAACAAACCCAATCATAAGTTACATTTTAAGCTTTACTTTGCAGCAAAATATTATCTATCAGTATATTAAACAGAATGTAAAATACTGTACATAGATCGCATTTGTATTCCGTACCTACAATGATCGGGATAGATAAATTACAGACGTTATCGTGTCTTTAAGGATTATTAAGGATGTCTTGAAAAACATTTCAATAACTAGTTTTATTAATTCATTATTTAATAATAAATAGCATAATCATCATGGGTTGTGTATTGAGTAATTTAACAAATATGTTTTATTAATTGTTTTTTTTTTTTTTACCACGTCATCTATTTTTATGAAACTATGTTGACAATACAAGAGCTACCTGTATATTAAAGATACGGTATAGGGCTGCCTGGACACTGCTGCCATTCAATGCTCCACCTGGTGGGATTATACAGCATTGCAACCATCTTTTTAGAAAGCGCATGGTGGCGTTTATGAGGCGGGGCGGAATGTGATCGTGCATGGACCTGTCATGGACCTGTCATGCTCCAGGTGGCTGTTTGACGTGGCTCCCACTGGATGATGAACTTATTAAAGTCTCAAATTATTAATTGAAATTAAAGGTAGTGCTATAGGACTACATACGGCAAACAAAAGCCTACATGATGAAGATTTGTCCCATCAGGCAACCGCTGTCAGAAATTCCACTTTCATCGGTTTTGATGTTGTTTTTGTCAAGTGATTTCAAGTGATTTAAAGTGATTAAAAGACAGATTTTCCTTAATAAGGTCGTGATACAGTATGTTATTTTTATAGGGTGCCAAATGTTAGAATGTCACAGCTGACTGGAGCATAGTGTACAGAACCTCACC
Source organism: Clarias gariepinus (assembly GCF_024256425.1). NCBI lineage: Eukaryota > Metazoa > Chordata > Actinopteri > Siluriformes > Clariidae > Clarias > Clarias gariepinus. The sequence continues at coordinate 6,411,210 of NC_071109.1, read as the reverse complement.
GTGATGTGACATGAAAACTTGAAATCTGTGATTACACGTGAAAATCAAAGCCATTATTTCTTAAGTAATGTCAATAATAATAATGTATATACCGCTTTATCCTGTATATGGGTCGCGGCGAGCATGGAGCCTATCCCCGGAGACTTAAGGCACAAGGTAGGGTACACCCTGAATGGGGTGCCAATTAGCCTACCACGCCATTCTTACAAAACCTAGACTTTTTTGTACTTAAATAAATGAAAACGAAAAAATAAAAAGAAGAAGAAAATTACAAAGAAAAGAAAATGATAAAATAAAAACTAACAAAAAAAACTTTGAAATAATATTTGAAAATCTCAGAAATTTAAAATACACAATATTTTACTCTAGAACCTTAAAAAAAAAACATGCAAGTGTAATCTCTCAACACTGCCCAAACATACTTAGCTTTTGATCATATACAGTACATATAGTGTAGATAGATAGTAAGATAGAAACATACAAATGCATACATACATGCCAATTAAATATGCCTCTATTTAATTTTTTAATGAAAATTACAGTTAGTAATTAATTGATTAATTCATTCAATCATCCTCTATACTTCTAATCATATATACACGGGGTCGCTGGAAGCCTGGAGCCTATCCCAGGACACTTCGGGCACAGGCAGTGTACACCCATCACAGGGCACACATGCACACACCACACACTTATTCACACACTACAGGCAATTTGGAAACGCCAATTAGCCCAATCTGTTTGTCTTTGGACTGTGGGAAGAAACCGGAGTACCTGGTGGAAACCCACCAAGCACAGGAAGAACATGCACACTCCATGCACACAGACCCGCAAGGGGAATCAAACCATTGCCCGTGGAGGGTTTTTTCCATTGCCAAAACATAAAAGTCTAATCCACATATCATTAGGGTAATCTTTTGATCATTAATTCTCACATTAGTGCTTTACACGAACCCTGAAACCCTGTTGAACTCGTCCTACTCCATCTTATTACAGGTTAAAGTCTCTGCTTCTTTTCTGCTTTAGATCATCCCAAAGCAACCAAAGAAACCTACAAGCACTTATTTTAGTAGAATGTGTGTATTTTAAATATATATATATATATATATATATATATATATATACTGTATATTTTATTTATTTATTTATTTTAACAGAACCACTGTCAGTGGATTCAGAGCTTAGTCCTAAATCTCCTAAATCTACCTGTTTCTAAGCGGCGGTCAGAGCCTCAGGCTGTGTTCCATCCTGTCACGATCAGGAGAGTGATGAAGGACCACTCAATTCCTTTACGACTGAGCAGGGATTAAAGCAGCAAGCCTGACTTGTGTTCAGACACTTTGTGAGTCGCAGTCATACTCTGTCATGGGCAAATTACAACTTTTTAAAATGCTTCATTATGTCTTGTTCGCACGCACACATCCTAATGAAAGGTCTCCGCTGGAATCAAACTCTGCCACAGCGGATATGTGTGTATGAGGGGTGTTCAAATCAAACCGAGACTTTTTATTGTGCAGAATAACAAATGAAAGTAAAACTCCCTTTATTTCTCTGTATAATCCTCTGCTACACTAATGAGTTTCACTAGTGCTTGGATTTTATCAAGATAGAAAGTTTTGTTTTCATGAAGCCATGATTGGACTGCCTGCTTCACGTCTGAAACCCTGGCCTCCCAGGAACTCCTTTAATGGCACAAACATGTGGAAATGGCTGTTTGATGTACTATGTACTGTACCAGTAGTGTTTATAAATGATTGTGTGTACAGTTCCCACAGACAGATGCATATCTTCGACACTTGACATGGCGACAAGTCATTCATCGCTACAATGCCTGACAAGAATCATGCATTCCACATGCTGACGGTTCACAGGAACAACTGCAGTGAATTGTGAGCTAACTAGGCCAGGATTGTCATGTAATTGTTTAATTGATTTGTTTAAACCATGGCCAATTCAAAATTAAAAAAAAAAAAAAAACAAGTACTGTTCTCTCTCTCTCTCTTTTTGTACAACACTCCTACTGGTGACCTATTTGATGCATGTCAACATTTTCATTGTATCATTGATATAAACCACCAGAGACCCTTTAATTTCAAAGGTTTTCCCTCCTATTTTGCTTTCTCCGGAACATAGATCCCTGCACACCATTCAAGGTTTCTTGTACAAGCATGTACAGATTCCCTAAATGAAAGGAATCCATTAATGAAGCGGAACCTAATCGAAGTCTATTCATAGATATACAAAATGGAAGTTCTCCTTCACAGGGGAACAATAGTGACTGTCTGACACAACGAACCCCCCACCTAATGCCGAACTTTATATCTGTCGTGCTACTGAGCTAATCTGACTGTTACGGCAGTTTAACAAATCACTTCTGACTTTTTCTCAAGCAAAATCGAGATTAAAATGTTCATTAGACCATTCGAGTTTCAATTTCTCTCATGACACCAATTTCTGTCCGAAACGGGTCACTGCTTTTTTTTCTCCCTAAGCAAAATTTTTACTTCATTTCAGCACAATTCACCCACTAATGTACCCACGTACATCTGCCATTAAGTGATGTCAAAGTGAGGAGGCGGTTAATAAAATGCAGAGATTTAAAACGGAAAAGAGCACTTCCATCATGACAGAGGGTCAATTACCCAATGCTATTCGTGCACTAAGGGTGTCATCCATCATGAACGTTCTGGTTCTCATACATTCTCAGAATTTGAACAGATCACATTGATCTTGTCCTTGTGCCTTAATATGTTCAGCCTGTCTTTCCGTAGCTTTTATCAAGCTTTTCTTTTAAACCCTGCTCAGATGGGATTAGTTTCACTTCTAAAACTTATCTACAATGACATACAGAGCCGAAACAGCAGATAAAATCAATGCAGCACCAGTTCTCTCTCTCTCTCTCTCTCTTTCTCTCTCTCTTTCTCAGAAGTGTAAGTTGCTTAATTAGAGGTGTGAAGTTATAAGGAGCAACACAAACACTCCACGCTGTCCAGGTGTATGCTGAAAATGTGTCTTTTATAAAAGAGCCAAACATTCCAGAGGGTGTTCATGCATAGTGGGATTCTGATACATGGACGCAAATTCACAAAAATTCGTATAATACATTCTTCTCAACAGTAAAAGCTTGTCCATGAGGCATCTGCATTTCAACAATGTTTAATCATCATAAAACCTCATTTACTGTACAACTCCACACACTTTCACTCATCGTCTATACTGCTTTATCCTACATATATATTTAGGGTCGCTGGGGGCCTGGAGCCTATGCCAGAATATCTAAAGGAAAAACACCAAGCACAGAAAGAACATGCAAACAAGGATGAGAATCGAGCCTGGCCGGGAATCAAACCCGGACCCGGAGGTGTAAGATGACCGTGCTAATCACTACACCACCATGCCAACTCCATACACTTTCAATTCTCCTAATATACTGATATACTGATCCACTAATACACTACCACCTCTTGACTAGCTATTGGTTTAGAAATAGTGGTGCTAATTGATTAATTTAACCAGATGTTTTATTGTTTACTTTTCCTAGAATAGTTATTTTTTAACCTTGGGGTCATGAAACAAGCTCTAATAGAGGACTATTGGGGCAGGAATCGTGCTGCCTCATACCAATTTTTTATTTATTAATGAAGAGTAACAAACAACAGTAAATTTAGGCTTCGGCAAGTTTTTTTTTTTTTTGGACCAAATCGTGTCATTCACTGCCCCCAATTTCATTTTTTAAATATTCAAAACTATTTCTGATAACTTTCTATAAACAAATGATAAAAGTAAATACACACAATGTGTCTAGATATACACAAAACAATTTCCGTTAGACATTGAATATTGCAAAGATCGGGAATGAGAAATGGGGAGTCATGGAGTGGATAATTGGATACTTGTATATTGGAAATTTGTGTGCACCACAGTGACTTTGCTTTCCATGCAATGGCGAAGGAAACGAAGAAAAATATGACTTGCTTTTCCAACGCCAGATTATTTTTGAGCTGGATTTTGAGACGAGGCTGAACTAGAAATGTTCCTGAAACCTGTCAACCCTTGGTGATGATATTAGATTCTCCTTGTGCACCTCACCAGCGACAGGATACACACTAGCAGTATCAAGCACAGTCGAACAAAGGTAAGTCTAAAACCATTCAAAATGAGCTCTGAGACTGTATGCTGAATGACAGTCAACTGTCTATTATGGTGTTCCATGCATGATAGATTCTTGACTGAATTTAGTTTGAACCTGTGAATTATTCATATCATACAGCTACGTCACTCGTCTCTCTCTACATCTGTATGCTTTCTCCTCAACATTATTTTAATAAAATAAAGGTGTCTATCTTTGAATACTTTTAAAAACCAAAAATTGATTTAAATTCTGTTTTACTCCAATAATTCCTTCAAGCACGTTTCACTGTACTGAGTTTAACTCTTCAGTCGAAACTTAATGGATTAAAATAATGTCAATAAATAAAATAAAGTAACCAGTGGGAGAAAAAAAAATACAGACAGAAAAAAAAGTATTTAGGCAACATGTTGATAAAGCATTTGCTTTGTGATCTGGAGATTGTCTGTTAAAATTCTGCTGATGGCATGTTGACTTTTTTTTTATGTCTCCACTCATGAAAATAGAAAAATCTCATGCTTCTTATTTATTTAATTTGATTTCTTAGAAGAAATTTTAAGAGTATCATTTGTGACAATCTTGACACACATACAGAACAAAACAGTAAAAATCCCTAGTAAATCTCCCCGTGTATCAAAACGAAACCTTTAAGCGTAGAATTTTCCATTTGGATGAAAGAGCTTGAACGCGGGTATAAATTACCCCAAAGAAATGTTGTTTCTTTGGTGTAATTTATATTGTATTTATTTGTATTAGTAAAAAGCAAAAATCTCAGTGTGATGGATTAATAAAATGGAATAAAGTGTAAAGAAAAAAATAATGTGGCTATAAAACAACTGATAGTGTTGGCGTGCATCATGGCTGAGTTCTGAGCCCGCTTCAAAGGTGATCAAATGAAAAATGTCCAAGTGCAAAGGACAAGCTTTGTGTTTAACTCTTTGATTCTTTATGGGATAAAATTGACTAAAACTCAGTTCAAAAGTTAGAGGTTGGTGTATAAATAAAAAAAAAAATTGCTACATTTTATCTTTTACATCAAATTCCAATTTTATTCGTCACATATACAGACATGGACAGTATGATATGCAGTGAAATGCTCATATAACTCCCTGTGACCAGTAAGAAATAAATTGCACTGGAGAGTATAATAAAATTAAACAAAAAATATTCCATTTAAAGTAATATGGATATGATTTTTTGTGTTTTATTCTAATTTAAGCTAAAAAAAGGTTAAAATTTCTGAAAAAGCTTAAAATGAAACACTGCAGCTGTACCTTGGCATATGGCACCTTTATTCGGTTCTTATTCACTATATCATTCAGACCCAGCACTAACACCACCGCCAGGTAAATTAAATATAACTGACGATCAATTACTGTATACATACCAGGAAACTGGTGACAGAATCATGGGTACACAAGGCTCATGTACAGTAAGAAAAGCCAATTTCGCACAACCTCCTAAAAAACAAAATCAATGCTGGCAATGATGGCATCACAGCCTGCCACGTATGGGGGTTTAGCAGGCAAAGAGTTCAAGAGTGTTGATCTGGTCTCCACTGTATCTAAATCTCAATTCAATCCATGGAATGTGCCGGACAAACAAGCCCGATCCATGGAGGCCAGTGCTTGGCAACCCAGAGCACTCCGCTAATGTCCTGCATGGTGCCAGTCACCACAGAGCAACTCCAGAGGTCTTGCGGAGCCACGCCCCAGGGGGCCAGTGCTGCCCCACTGGCTAAAGGGGAACCTAAACAATACCAGGCTTAGTATTTTGCACTTTAATGTTATGACTGATCATTGTAGTGTACTGATTTTCCCTCGGATAGTTTGTTAACATCTTTAGAAATCACCCAGGACTCACCGAGCTTGCCAAAAACACAATTTAGCTAATATTGTGTTTACAGTTCACTTCGCCAACATAACAGCTTGCACCTTAATTTTATCCCAACGCTCATCCTAATGCCAAAGCCTGCATCCCTGTGGGCAACAATCTACAGTCTTTTATCTGGCACGTTACAAATATGTGGGACAATTTTCCTTATGGAGCTGAGAGATAATAATAATAATAATTTAAAAAAGCTATCTTCTTGGTTTTTAACACATCTCCATATGGTGGAGGAGTTCTACCCTGTATTGTAGTTGTTTCTTCGCTTTGTCAGGTTATAGCAATTCATAAAGCTATATAAAATAAAGCCCGGATGATGTGCTCTAATTTTTACGGTATATTAAGTATTGAATAATGTTAATAGTCACCCAAAGTAACTGCAAATGAACAACACAAGGGAGATGGAAAAAGCCACAAAAAGGGCTGCAAAGAAAAAAACAAGTTAATGCTGCAACTGAAAAAGCTATTTTATTCACCATTGTTCTGCAAATAATTCACGCTGTTCTGTCCATCAAGTGTAGCAAATATTCTGCAAAGGCAAAGACGTTGAGTGCCACTTAATTTCCAATCTGGCGTAAACCTGCATACAGTATATCCAATCTCCCAATCATGTGTGCTAGAAATAGGGGAAAGGAAAAGATTGGAGAGAAATGTGAGTTCGCGGAGTCATGCACTGCTTCCCATTCAGATTGAAAGCCCTCGAAGCCCATCTGTAGGATTTTTTTCTTCCCCTCCCTTCTTCAGCTTCTCAAAAAGATAAGAGGGCCAGTGGATGGGAAATAAAATGGCTGCCTCTTGATGTTTCCATCAAAGCAAGGCTTCGGCAACAAACAGCCATTTTTCTCCGAACACTTGGCACTCAGAACTCTAAGCAACTGGCTATAATTCTGCCCTCATGTGATGGAGTAACATCGTCCATGGACGTGATTAAACTTTCAACTGGGTCTGGAAATAATTTTTTTGGTGTTCTGGGAAAACTTCTTACATCGTCAAATTCTTTTGTTGGCTACATTTCTTGACTTGAATGTATTTATGTTATTTAAACATTGTTAAATCATCATCGTCTCTGTCGATTGGATTATGACATTTGATTATGATGGTCATGATCATGATTCTGTCACCAGTTTACTAATATTTAATGTTATTCAATTCATCTCGCTGTGGTGTTGGTGTTCTGGTTAATCAGTGCACTTATTTTATTTGAATGACGCTTACCTAATAATATTAACATCATCCTATTAATATCATCAATGGTTTTTAACACTGCATTTGTCAAAATGGCTCCTCGTCCAACACCCAGGCGATGTTCGGAAGTACCCGAAATAAACAGATTAAAATGAAACTTTATGGACATTTTGCTCGCACCCAAGACATTTATGGACATTACACATTTACACATTCATGCACATTTGCACGCACCCTGGACTTTTCTATTGCATTTTTTGCCCACCTTTGCACATTGCACATCTATGGTCATTACATCTTTACATCCATGCATATTTGCAGACTGGACATTTTTATTTAAATTTTATTAAGATTTCATGTCAATTTCCATAACAGTTTCTATATTTTCCATATTTGTACAGCCATATCGGCTATAATTTGTATATATATATATATATATACATATTTTATATTTTGTTCTTTTAGAAATCTTCTACATTTTCTTCAATTTTTTAAATATTTTATTCTCATTTTATTTTAGAATTTATTTCTTATTGATAATCTTGTTTTTTAAGGTCATGGGCGATCGTATAAGCATTCCACTGCATATCGTACTGTGTATGACTGTGTATGTGACCAATATATTTTTAAATAAAATTTGGTAAAATATTGATAAACTGTATCTGTATTTTTGATTTAAAAAGATTCCTCAAAAGTACATTATGATCATATTATTTTTCATTGTCCGCTATTTTCCTAAATTCACCCAGACCAACATGTGATTCTCATGTTTCCTTGGTACAAATTTACTGCTGATTTCTTTAAATAATGTTTTTTATACTATTGCACTAAAGGCTAATGACACAAATGACCTGGAACAAGGTGACGGCTGTTCAGAGACAAAACCAAGTTAATACTGTGCGCCACCGAAGTGCGGAGTAATCTCTACAGCTAAAACACACTCTTGGAGGAAGATGAATAATTAGTCTGTTAGAAGAGACCTAATGAGCAGAACAGATGTCATCCACACTGTGAAACAGATCAAATGTGATTTGGCAAATCGTGAATAAGCGTGACAGAAGAGGCAGATTGAGAGGATTATGGCAATGAAAGGGCTTTCAATAAGTGACCCAGACACCTCCTCCCATGTTGTATTCCTTCTCCTCCTTCTCGCAAATTTTCTTTTAATTACGATGTGATTAGAGCTAATTAGAGTAAAATAAGGCATATATGTCTGAGTATTTGTGTTTAATTTTTAATTTTACAGCATTAACTTTTAGATACATCTTCCTATTGAATTATATACAGTACAGTACACGTTTATAAGTACATTTATAACCAGCACTTTGCGGCACTCTACTGTGCACTGTAGTCCTATACACTACTTACAGTAAGTTGCAAATGCAGCCTTCTTCCTTACCTTTGTAGAAGCATTCTTCACTGTGCACGATGGTGATTCTTTGACTGGCCAGGCATGAGTCTCGGTGCAGCTCGCAGTGGTTCTGGTAGAGTTTCCCATTAGATCCACATACAGGTTTGTAGTGCGGCTTGCAGTGATCCAGACACTGGCACGTTCCCTGACTGGTCGCATGGTCCACCACACAGTGCTTCCCCAGACCACAGTACTTATGCTCACATGGGTTCAGGTTGCTGCTGCGACCAAGCAAGGCTGCATACACAAAACAAAAAAAAAAAAAAACTGCTTTGTGAACACTTTTCAAGGGAAATGAGTTGCTACAATAAAAGTTGCTACATGTGAGCAGATTATATCACTTGCATAGTTTTGTTGCTTTGTTAAATCAATTGCATTTCAAAATGTCTTACATAAAGAGGGGAAAATCCACCATTTGAAACAACAGTGATCATTTATTGGTAATTATCCATAATCATCAATAGTAATTGTCCCAGCAATCATTCATTGGTTGTTAGAGACAATGGTGATCAATGTGTAGTCACTGAGAACAAGGATAATCAGTGAATTGTTGTTGCGGATAATGATCATCAGTGATTGGCTGTTGAGAAAGAGCCGAGATCAATGATTGGCTGTGGGGTATAATAGCGATCATTTGTTGTTCAGAGCACCACTCAGTCAGGCTTTATACCCTGGTGATGAGGCAGGAGAACATGCTTCCTCAACTTGTAAAACCAGCAGCTGTGAAATGAACTGGAGAGGCATATTGAGTTCAGGACGCTTGTTAACACCTTACCTGATTCGCAGCAAGGCTGGATTTTGAAGTAAATAAACTAAAGGGCTCTAAAAAGTAAGCTCATCTACTGTAGGAAAGACATTTATTTGCAAATGCAGTGGACAGGGTACACATTTAAAGCACAGGAATGATTACCTACCTAACCTGTATGCTTAGCGCTGGGTGACATGGCGACACTATGGCTAGCTGTGAACTGTGCTGACTGCACTGCAGAAAAAAAATGATTAGACAGGTCATCCTTAAAAGTTTTCACTTTTGAAAGTGTCTGAACCACCTAGGCAGATAATGCTTCTACTCAATTACCTTTTATCCCACTTCTAGAGCCTTTGACTCACGTGGGACAGAGGGACGTTTAGAGAGGTGGAAAGCAGAAGGTCCATTCTGGTGGAAGGCATCAAACCTGATCAGTTGTAAACAGATGTGACAGGCGGGGAAATACACTGGCTCAGAAAGCACTGAACCGAGAAGATTCAGACAACAGAATGCCACTGAAACGGCGGCCATCTTTTCCAAAGATCATGGGTCAATCAAACTGCTTTCCTTTAGACTCATCCAGACGACCCAAACTCCAAAGATTGGTTTTAGAGCTCAGCTTCTACACTCACCAGGTTGCCCTTCTGAGATGAGGAGACATTTAAAGGCATGGTTTGTTTCAATTATTTGTGGTCTGCATATTGTACTTTCTTGTTTACCAAGATGTCTAACTGTACAGTAACTTAGGTCTTATCTGCTTTTACTTTGTTTTGCCTTAATTCCCTATTATTTTCTAATTTATAACTTATTACGCCGAGATACTACATGATTATTTCATCAATTATTTTGGCTTATAACAATGAAATGGATTAAATTCCATAATGGCCATAGCAGTCATTTTAACCAGTTGGATCTGACATACCATACTGGTAAATTGTAGTTCTAATACATGAATATCGTTAGACAGATGTGTGTGTCAAATAAATTCAACTGAATTAGCTTCTGGCTTACTGGCATACAGGCTATAAAAAAGTATACAGAATAAAAATACTGTACTATGTAAAAAAAAGCAACAGTACTGCATAAAAGTCTTAAGCCAGCTCTGATTTCTTCATGTTTAATTAAATTACATTAAATTAAATGATGTGGGTTAAATTAAATCAAATATGAATATGTTTTATAAATGTTTCACCATAGCAGGCTGTAAAGTGCCTAAAAACAAAAAAGAAAAAAAAAAAACCTTATTTATGTAACAACCGCACACCAGCAGCAACCTCGTTTCCCCTCTCGTCTGTTCCAACCACTCAGCATTCAGCATGACTGATACAGTACACTAATCATCTGTCATCATCGTTTTTTACTGGTTCATGCCTTAGATGTAGATGTTTTTTGATGTTTAAATGATTCATAGGTCACTGGGTGGCTTAACAAACAAAAAATATTAGTCTTGAAACTGCTCATGTACAGGAACTGGACTGAAAACCAGAGACAAAAACATGCCAAAAAGTGAGACCCAGTAATCCTGGAGAACTTTTCCTTAAGACTACATTAAAAATACAAGAATGTCTGGTCCGTCTCTTTGGAAGCAAATGAGTGGTGGCCCAAGACTTTTGCAAAGTATTTCAATAATTTAAATTCAATAATTTATGTTAAATGTCAAGTTGAAAGAGTTTCAAATTATTGAAAACGATGAGATATTAAAGTTGAAGCGGGTAGATATAATGTTTGTTAAGGAATTTCATATTTCTAAGATTGAAACACTTCGTATAAAAATAGAGCGAACCATAATTAACATTTATCGAAAGAAAAAAAAAGGTTATATACTGTAGAACCAGTCTGTCTATATTTATGGTAATATACACTATATATTTATATAACTATTTGAAATTTTTTTCTTTTGCAATTTGTTGCAGTTATTTAAAATATTCTTTGGAAGTTTCCATTTCTAAGCCATATATAACCTAAGGATAAACCCAAAGCTACTGTATTACTTAATAAATAAAACTTGTTCCTGGCTTATCAAGTAAACCTTTTTTTAATTGTCGTCGGATTGTTTTGAAGGCTTAATTAAAATCTTGTCATACATTATTCATTTGCACTGCTACAGTATATCAAACAACCTATTATAAACGCCAATGCAATAAGCACTATTATGGTAACAAGCTTTTTTTTTTATGGAGAAGTCATCATTTACTGATATACATAAACTACTGATACAGAATTTAGAGAACCCTGCAACCAAACTGCTCCCACTGCATTGATGGCGTGCAAACCAAGTAGGTTCACTATGCATGATGATCAGATGCCCAGGTGCCATCAACTCATTATCTCTTTATAGTCCAGACAGGAATCCGAGCTCTGTTCAGAAACCCTGCACTGCTGATGCTTTAAAAAATGACTCACGATTCGAATTGCAGTCATTACCTTCAGTGCACTCAGCTAGTCTGTGCACTGTTTCTTTGTACCAAGAAGAAAGTTGTGCTCAGTTGTGCTCTCTGGCTAAAGAAGTGAATAATTGAACTTTATGAGCAGCCCTACTGTTTCTTTGTTTGTTTTTTCCCTGAGAGTTCACTGGGTATGCTGTAATTTATTTGTATTTTTGTTCTGGAAACTAAATTCCTCCCCTTAGAGCGGCCTACTTGCACTCCTACTTACAGTATATCTTCCTTTGTGGATGAAAACAAAAAGAGATTATATTATGTAAGTCAGAGTCCTTTGGTTCATGGCATGAAATTGTAAATATGAAATGAGTTTCTTATTTTTTTCATCCTGTATATTAATATTGTAAAAGCACAGAAAGTATCAGTCGGGTTAATAAAGGGCACAAAAGATTAGGATGCACCATGTGCCAACCTGCAGCCAAATGACAACAAAGACGAATGATTCATTTATTTCGAGTGATTTGTTCCTGGGGTGAATTTTGTGACTTGTAGTAAATTTAATAAGCAATGGTTACTTCTCTTGTCTGAAATGGCCTGCTGGATCAAAGCAATGTCACAAAGTTGGGTAGAAAAAGCAGGATTTTCACATTGAGAAAGTAAATCCTTATCCAGTGTGACATTATATGTATTTAACATACTGTATTATATCATAATACAAGGGGCATTCAGGTCAAACCGGGACTTTTGATTGTGCAGAATAACAGAACACAGTTATAAGAGTAAGAAATCCCTTCATTTCTCTAAATTTCTACACTAATGCACTTATCCCCTAAGTTTCACTAGTGCTTGAACACCATCAAGGTAGAAGGATTTCTCAGCACCCTGGAGCCATGATCAGACTGCCTGCTTCTTATCTGAAACAGAGGCCTCCCGGGAACTTCATTAATGGTCCAGACATGTGGTAATGTCTTGGAGCGAGGTCAGGACTGTACGGAGGTTGTGGCAATAACTCCCACCCGAGTTCCTGTAACGTGCAAGTGGTGTTGGTGAATGATTGTGTGTCTGACCAAGTGGGCTCAGCTACCTCAGGTGAGATCATAATTCTTTAAACTTTCGCATCATTTACTTGTTTACTGCGGCTAGGGGTCTCATCACCGCAATGTGCTCGAAATCCTCTGTAAATGTCAATCAGTTTTACAGCTTCATTCACATGAGAGTACATCACAAGTCCCTGTTTGACTTGAACACCCCTCGTATATTGCAATCAAGGCTGGCAATAAAAAATATGTTTAAAATCAATAATCACAACTGATTATTGCTAAAAAATAATAAGCACCAAAAAAAAAAAAAAACAGTTATTTATCTTTTAACCAAATTGGCGCTCTTTTTTGGCAAAAAAAAACAAAACAAAAAAAAAACAATTTGCAAAGCTGGTCTCTTACAATGCATCATTGTTCCCCATTTCTTTCCTGAATTTTGTTACCTGCCAAACCTCTCTCTCACTATCTGTGACTGTGGAGTAACAGTACAGTCTCTCGGACTGAATTATTGTTGCTATTAAAAAAATGCACAGTAGCATTAACTGTACTGCATAAAATCTGTGCCTATTGACACCGACTGACACCTACATTTAAATATTTCAATATTGTTCTTACAACAAAGTTACTCAGTGTTTGTTAAAGCTCCTAAACACCACTACGACCCGGGAGATGGTGGTGGACTTCAGGAGACCCAGGCCGCAACCAGAACCTGTGACTGTCAATGGTGACTGTGTGGAGCTTGTGAGGACATACAAAGACCTGGGGGTGCAGGACTGGACTGCTAACACAGATGCTCTGTACAAAAAAGTACAGTACTTCCTCAGAAGGTTGGCATCTTTTAACATCTGCAAAAAACTGATGATAATGTTTTACCAGACTGTGGTGGCAAGTTCGCTCTTCTATGCAGCAGTGTGCTGGGGAGCCAGCATCAAGAAGAAGGACGCCATACGTCTGGTAAAGCTGGTGAGGAAAGCAGGCTCAGTGGTGGGTACAGAGCTGGAAAGCCCAACATCGGTGGCAGAGTGCCAGGCAGTGAATAGGCTTCTGTCAATCATAGACAACCCATCACATCCACTGTACAACACAATCAGCAGACAGAGGAGCAGCTTCAGCAATAGGCTGCTGTCACTGCCCTGCTCCACTAACAGACTGAGGAGGTCATTCCTCCCCCATGCCATGAGACTGTATAACTGCAGACGTGGGAGTGGGGGTGTTTTGCACATTATGCACATTTCGACTAATTTTGCACAGTAATATGCACAGGAGGTTTTACCTTATTTTTCATTTATAGGATTGTTTTGTACCTTTTTTTTTCTTTCTAGATGTTACTATCTGTGGACTGCTGGATCTTGTGAATTTCTCCATGGGGATGAATAAAGATGGATGGATGTATGTATGGATGGATGTATGTATGTATTCATGTATCCATGTATGTGTCCGTCTGTCCATCCCTCCGTCTGTCCATCTATCTATCTATCTATCTATCTATCTATCTATCTATCTATCTATCTATCTATCTATCCATCCATCCATCCATCCATCCATCCATCCATCCATCCATCCATCCATCTATCTATCTATCTATCTTCTTGCTCACATGGACATCAGCAAAGAAAGTTGCTTCTCAATGTCAGCATTGTGAATAACAGCACAAGCATCTGTTTTTGGAGAGCATGTAAATCTCTACACAGTGCTTTTGTCTTCTAGTCTTAAATACTGATTCTGGTTTATTTAGCTTATAATTTTGGTATTCACTCTTAACTCAGCTGTGAACTTGTGCTACAGTAGATAAAGAGCAGGTAAAAAATATGGAAGCAGAAACTCAAAACCACAGCAGCAGGTCCACTGATAATGGAGGTTAATCTAAAGAACGAAAAAGAAAACACACACACACACACACACACACACACACACACAGCAGCAGCAATAAGGACGGATCTCTTCTTCTGCCTGATTGTTCTTAGAAAATTCTGTATCCTGTCCTGGGTTTGCTTTAGGAATGATAATGCTGACTTGGCTGCGTCGTTCCTAACCACCTGCCTAGAAATAAATGGCAGATATTAATCAGCTGCTCTGTACCCAATGATAAGACTATGATGTATAGCTTTCCTTCTGAAAAATGGCAGAGTTTAGACTGTTCGTTAATGGTTTCTAATTACAGTACAATCACCAGAGTAAACAAACTCAGACAGCATGAGATTCATAAAATCTTAATAAAAGCACAATATTCCACATATCCCACAGCTTTGTTAAATCCTCAGCTCTGATTGGTTGTTGATTCAATTTTATTCCTCTGTAGTAACAACTTCATACTCACACTAATAAGAAACAGATTTAGCGTAAACTGCTCTTGAGACCTGATGTCCTTATATGAGGACATGACAGTATCTCCCAACATTGTCACTCCTTACATTGTCTATATATCATTGCACTATCCTCATATGAGGACTGTTATGTATAATTCTTTTGCCAAACTTCTTCCTGATATCAGCTATGAATGAGGAGAAACAAGCAGTAGATATTGCAATGTACACTCCGTACAGTCCGGGTCTCAGGAGGTGGACGGAGGGTGAGGTTTAAAAGGAGCCGCCAGTGTCAGCATTCCAACACTTTGAGATTTTCTTTAAGACTGAAAATTTTGTACTTTCTGTTTGTACAGGAACCAGAATTGAGAGATTTTTTCTCAATGACTCTTCTACTTTGAGTCGTTCGTTCTTTTGTCACGTGACTCCCATAGATGCTATGCAATGCAATAGATTTAAAATAACGAACGACTCAGACTGGAAGATATAAGAGGTGAGCTACCCATTCTGTTTATTATAATATGTCCTTAGATGCATTGTAATATTTTCATTACTGGAACTATTGTATTGGGGGTCTTTTTATTGAAAATGCAATATTTTATTTCTGACTTTCTGACCGGAAGGCCTCAGTCAGTACGGATCGGGAACTGCACCTCCAGCACCAGCACACTTAGCACTGGGGCCCCACAGGGCTGTGTGCTCAGTCCTCTGCTGTTCACACTGCTGACTCACGACTGTGTAGCAACACACAGTTCGAATCACATCATCAAGTTCGCTGATGACACGACCGTGGTGGGTCTCATTAGCAAGAACAACGAGTCAGCGTATAGAGAGGGACTGCAGAGGCTAACCGACTCGTGTAAAGACAACAACCTGTCTCTAAATGTTGACAAGACAAAGAAGATGGTTGTTGACTTTTGGAGGACACGTGGCGACCATTCTCTGCTGAGCATCAACGGGTCCTCTGTGGAGATCGTCGAAAGCACCAAATTCCTGGGCGTCCACCTGAAGAAAGGACCTCAGCTGGTCCCTCAACACCAGCTTCCTGCACAAAAAAGCCCAACAGCATCTCTTTTTTGTGAGAAGTCTAAGGAAGGCCCAGCTTCCACCACCGATCCTGACCACCTTCTATAGAGGAACTAACGAGATCATCCTGAGCGGCTGTATCACTGTCTGGTTTGGGAATTGTGCCATATCGGACCGCAAGACCCTACAGCGGATAGTGAGGACAGCGGAGAAGATGATCGGGGTCTCTCTGCCCTCTATTGAGGACATCTACACCACACGCTGCATCCGCGAAGCCACCAGCATTGTGGCTGATCGGACACACCCCTCTCACACACACTTCACACTCCTGCCATCTGGAAAAAGGTACCGAAGCATTCGGGCACACACATCCAGACTGTGCAACAGCTTTTTTCCACAAAAAGTCTTCTCAACAAAAAGGGACTGGATTGATAAACACACACACACACACTCACACACACGCAAACAAACATTATCACTCAGCTTAACTAAACTACCTTAAAACATTGAGACTGGACTGACTAATCAACACAAGCACAAACACGCTGACCTACACCACCAAACTATCGTACACACCAACCTGTAAATGCTCTTTTTTGCACAATATTCATTACTGGATTACTTTTTGCTTCTTAACTTCTTAATTCTTGCTGCTACTTTAAGGAACGTTTACTGGTTCTGCACTACTTCAGCTCATCACCTCAACACCACAGAGTATTATGCTATGTTATGTTATGTCGTGTTTGTCACACCGTCACTTTGTTGCTCTGTTTGGCACATTTGCATGTGCACTTATGTTGTCTGTAAAAAAAAAAAAAAAAAGTATAGTCTTTCTCTCTGGGTTAGCCAGTTAGTTTTTGTTAATTTATGTTGTTAGTTTATGTTGTTCAAATTTATGTTGTCAGGTCAATCTGTCTTGTCTCCGCTAGCAAGCTAACTAGGCCTCTTAGTTAGCTAGTTTTAGCTCTTATGTTAAGTTATGTTGTAAATCTATGTTGTATATAGCACCTTGGTCCTGGAGGAACGTTGTTTCGTTTCACTGTGTACTAACTGTATATGGTTGAAGTGACAATAAAGCTTACTTGAACTTTAACTTGAACATAAAGTGCCAAAGCGTGCAGTTCCTTGAATGACCACTAGGCTCCAAAAGTGAGTTAATCCTCACAGAGCCGTATGTTAAAAAGTCTTTGCAAAAAAAGAAATGATTTTAAGAAAGTACATGTAAGTAATGAGTATGTATTAGTTATGTAACTTTTCAGTAAAAATTAAATTAAGACATAAAAATTAGACATGATTAGGGGCGTGGCTGAATTAAGCGACAGCTGCATTACAGATCAACCTGATGCTGTCTGCTATGCATGACTTTAGCTGACCAGCCAACTGGAATCCTGCTAGTTTTTCTTACCGCAAGGAATCTACTGTAGGAGTTGACGCAGGACGCCATGTAGGGTATGGATGACGGAGTTCAATTAAATGCAAAGTAACGTTAGCAAATAAATTTTTAGCATTTTAACTAACATGAGTTATTTTGTGCAAGCTAAACTAACTTGAGTTAATTGAGGGAAGCGGGTGTGTTCCAACCAACAGCCAGACTCTCCACCCATTTGCCCCTTTATTGATTAATCAGGATTTAGGGCCAATATGGCGACGACCAGATTTTCCACATTTGAGCTTTGAAACCGCTCTTCAGTAAACCCATGGGTGATGTTACGAATGGTTTGTCCAGTAATTATACAGTCTATGGGTAGACACCTTTCTGAGACAGTTTTACACTACATACGTATTGGTTATCATGCTTTTACTCCATATATCCAGTGCAATCAGTGAAGATTTGAGCTAATGGACAGGTTTATGAGAACACAGTGCGAGGCTCTGACTGTAAAGTGTTCTCATTTCAGCTCTCCATCCTTTGCAGTAGAACTATATAAAACATCTTTATAGGCTAAGTGCGATCATAAAGCAGTACATCTCCTCTGAACATCATCCCTCACACCACACCCCACCCCATCTCCCTCCACAATGCAAGTCTCAGCCCATCTGATGTTTTCCAAAAGCGTGGCAGCGGCCTCCTTTGGGATTTTGGGTAATGTAGTAAACAACAGTAGGCAGCTTTCAGGTCTGCTCGCCACCGCCTGTTAAGAAAGCCCAAAGGACGTTGCCCACTAACAGCAATAGAAAACAAATCCGGATAAACAACTGGCAATAATGCTTTAAACTCGCCATGAAAGACAACAAAGAGCCCAACTCTACCACCGGCTCTGTCATCAATATCAGAGTGTGATTTTTACAAAGTTCTCATTACCCAGGACACACTCGCACACAGATGACATGGAAATATTAAGGAATGTTGAAGTGCAAATGTGTGACATGATTGTAGCACCAGACCAGATGCCATTGCTTTGGTTCTTAATTGGGGTCAGAATTTCTATATTTGAGTGTGATTAAGGTTTAATTTAAAAGACTAATTCACATTCTGAGTGGGCCTTGTTTATCAATCTTTTATTTAAATTATGTATTAATGTTTGCAAAAGTCAACAAATAAAAAAATCCTCACCATATTTACAAATGATTTGATAATTGCAGAATAATCTTAATTATTTATTATTATTATTATTATTATTATTATTATTATTATTTTATAATTATTGTGTATTATAATTATTACAATTATTATTATTATTATTATTATTATTGTTGTTGTTGTTGTTGTTATTATAATTCCAGATAAAATGGGAGGGATGCATCAGGAAAAATGTTCGGCATGAGTCAAATTGGCCTCCAATAACTACCTGGACTCCATGTTAATATCAATTGACATCAACTGTTATACTGAACTGCCTGCCACCTAACACACAGTATAAATGCAGATCAATTCCTGCTCTCTGTTTTACCCACATGAGGATGGGTTCCCTGTTGAGTCTGGTTCCTCTCAAGGTTTCTTTCTCTTGCCATCTCAGGGAGTTTTTCCTTGCCACTGTCGCCCTCGGCTTGCTCACCAGGGACTATCTGACCATTTTGATTCATACACATTTACATTCCATACAACCTTAAATTATTATTTTAATCGTGTAAAGCTGATTTGCGACAATGACAATTGTTAAAAGCGCTATACAAATAAAATTGAATTGAATTGAACTGAAGTTGGTGTGCCTATTGGAGCGTCCAATGTGTGACCTTTCGATGAGAGCAGCTGAAAGACTGACAATTTTTATAAGTGTAGTAAATTTGAATTTGATTATTTGGACATGAACTGGAAATTACAAAGTAAGGTCACAATACTGCTGATTTGCATTTACAGTAGCGATGCCTACAAAACGCACAGAGAGCTAAAACTACAAAATGGTGCCCCAACAGTGGACCTGCCATATGTGCTAAATCTTAACAGACAATCCAGTTCATCTCTTATATTTAAATCCACTTAATATTTAATGCAGTAGTGATGTTGGACCTGTTCTTATATTGTAAATAACTGCAAAAACCCAAAGTTAATTTCCATTTGGTAATGCTATGATTTTACATCCCCAACCTTGGATTTTGCAGCAGTTATTTACAAATTTTTAGTGGAATAAAATATAAAAGATGCAACCCATTAAAAAGCAGACAGACAAATGTCAGCTGCAGAACCCTAGGATAGACAAATTAAACAGACCAATTTAATAGTTTTCACCTGGATCCGTGGTTTAAGTGCTTTAAAATCAACAGGAATTCTAACAAATCCATCTGCTGAGAACAATAAATGTATTAATTACATTTGAATTACATGGCCAAGGCCAAGAGATGATGTCAACTGCGACTTTCCTGCCATTATTTATTTTCTACTTGAATATATCATTAACTAAATCATTTGCCCTCATTTATGGATTAGTTCTGGATGTTTTTCTGCAAGACATTATTATGAACTTTCACAAAATTTACATTACGTACATTACATTATGTATAAGTGAAACAACTAAGGTGATAATGGTGTTAGTCTTTCGGCTGCTCGACGGACCACACAATCCACACAAAAACCTCGGTACTGGTTTTAAACCTCATGCCCTTCCTGACGCAACCCTTCCTGACCGGCACCGGCTGGGGTTTGGGCTTTGGCTGGGAATCTGTATAGAAAATGGCTGTAATTCTTAGTCAACTATATGATTTGAAGCTAATCAATAATTTTTTTTGAGACATCTGTGTAAATGCTCTTGTGAACATCAATAAGTCACAATGTCCTATAGGTACAGTACAAATATCTGCTGAATACCAAATGACTTGGCTGATTATTTGCCCACATTGTCCGGTATAGATCTGTTTCTCGAAACAAAGTGCCACCTTTATTTGCAGCGTGCTCTGCTTCAGTTTTGCAGATTAGAAATTGCCTCCACAGTCACCTTTTGCTTGTTTACTGTGCGGTCTACGTTTCTCCAGCTTAAGTTTTCAGTTACGCTTTTGACAAAATCTAGAGTGGGTGTGTTTTTTTTTTGTTTTTTTTTCCAAAATCTGCTCCCTTTTGGAATCGCCTGGGAAAAGACATAAAATGGTAAAATTTCAACATTTTTCAACCAAGCTCGAGAAAAGTCAGAAGTAAAAGTCATACTGTACTTCTAGGTTTTATAATCTAATCAACACGAGTGCTGACAAATTTGAATGAATAATACTTTAATATAAAGTTCTCACTGTGACTATCAACATCATTCACATAAGCCTTTGTTTCATCACCTAAGGTTAAAGTCTGACAGCATTTACGCACAAGCCTCATTGTCTTTTGTCTTGTAAGTGTGCGAAATGTTTTTTTTTAAAATAATAACTGAGATAATCCATATTTAGAACAAGGAAAAACATTTACGGAAACTGTAAAATACCTTTAGGAGGTGTTAGAGAAAACTATTTACTGTACATTGAATGGTTACGGTCAGGACGCCATGCTGGTCATGTCATGTGTGAAAAAGATTCCTCAGGCTCGCAGAAGCACAATTTAAGTCCTAGAACATGTGCCATGCCATGAGGGAAGAAAAACTCATTCAGTACATTCAGTTCGTCAGCGGACTTAATTTTTTTGCAACATATTGTTGCTGAGTCTAGACCTGAGCAACTGGAGCAACCCCAGATCATAACACTGCCTCCAGAGGCTTGTACACTGTGGACACTGTGCTTGATGTTTGCATTGCTTTATGTGTTTCCCTTCTTGCCCTTACAATACAATCACAGTCTATGAAGTCTTTGCTTATTTAAATACAAACAGCAGCTTTTTTTTGTCCAGGCAGTGTACATTTGTAAAGAGTGTTTTCAAGCTTACTTTGTTTTGATCTACTTCAATATGAAGCACATTTCGTGTCTATTCAATCTGTAAAGCATTTATGAGGTCAGGCACTGATGTTGGACAAGACGGCAATCTTCGTTCCAGTTCATCCCAAAGGTGCTCAATAGGGTTAACCTCATGGCTCTGTGCTCGGTCCAGTAAAGTTCTACCACACCGAACTTATCTAACCATTCTTTATCGTCCTTGCTAGTTGGAATCGAAAATGGCCTTTACCAAACTGTTACCACAAAGTTGAAAGCATAACATTGTCCAAGATTTCTTGGTTTGATGAAGCATTAAGATCCCCCTTTACTGAATAAAGGATGGGATTAATTAAAAACACCTAAATTCAATAATTAACAGGTTAGGCCAAATATTTGTATATGTTGTATATGTTTTATTGTGTTATCTAGGTGTTAAAAAATACCTGCTGATTTAACCATTCCATTCACTGTGTGAGAAAATCCTGGTCATGTTTTTAGGGATTTGGTTTTAATATTACATGTTTGGCCACGTCATCTAGATGATCTTTGCAGACAGGCAGACAAAACAAGGGTTAGAATGTAGACAAAATAAAAACATTTTCTTGCTGTTTCATTTTTTTTAAACATTTTTTGCCTTTTTTAAGCAGAGATTTGAAAGTGTCTTAATGTCAGAAAAGTTAGTGTTGGTCAAAACACAGCATTGTCGGACAGCTTTTCCCACACTGCTTCACACTGGCTCAAGGGCAGACATTGCAACAGACTCTGGTCTTTAATGCTCGATTTCTACCTATAATTTATTAACAATGAGTGGCAAGAGCAGCATCTCACACCAACTACATTTGCTTTAAAACTGTTGAAACTACCTTTTTTTATACGATTTATGTGCATTGTTAATAAAGCTATATATAACATACTGTATATACAGTATGGCCATTAATCTAATTTTGTCATTTTAAATTGAAATATTTAGTAA
This sequence comes from Clarias gariepinus, assembly GCF_024256425.1. Lineage (NCBI taxonomy): Eukaryota > Metazoa > Chordata > Actinopteri > Siluriformes > Clariidae > Clarias > Clarias gariepinus. Next base: position 6,388,865 of record NC_071109.1, on the reverse strand, counting down.
AACTCTTGAAAATGTATCATGTTTCCTTTTTATATACATAAAAAAAAGGTTTGTATTATTTTCATAATAATGGAAACGGACTCTTTCATTACAAGCATGTGTTTAATAGGTTTGAGTCTCTGCGACAGCCACACGGAGGTGCCTGTTTTCATGGCTTTGGCTCTGGCTGTCTGACAGGTATATTTGTTAAAATGAAATGAGTCAGGCGCAGACAATTGAAGATGGAGTTGTAGCAGGGTTTTTCTTGGCAGTGAGGTTTGATTGGAGGCTGTGGCACTTTTCTTTTATTGCTTTGGCTGCCACAGTCAAGGTCTATTTCTCTCCTTTACCTTTCATAAAAGAGCAAAGAAAGATCAAGTTCAGGGGTGTGTTTTGAATGAATATGGCCTGACTTCGCTTTCAAGTTATATTGCATTGTTTACTTGATAAAACTAAGGGGTAAAAGCAATAATTAGCAAAAAAAAAAAATAATAATGATAACAATCTGTTTGCATTTTATACCACTGTGCTCCTGGAGTCTCAATGTGTTACTTTTCTATTACAGCAGCTCTGACTTCAGTGCCAGCTGAAATTCAATATTACTACGAGGGAGGTTCAAGTCAAACCTGAGCTTTAGATTGTGCAGAATAACTGAGCAGTTATGAGAGTAAAAACTCCCTTTATTTCTCTATATAATCTCCTGCTACACTAATGCACTTATCCCAGAGTTTCACTAGTGCTTGGATACCATCAAGGCAGAAAGATTTCTCAGTATGCCATTGCCATGATAGGACTGCCTGCTCCACGTCTGGCCCCCCAGGAATTCCTTTAACCCTTAAAAACATGCCGGCAACATAGCATAGGTCAATGATGTAAAAAAAAAAAAAAAAACTTATTTAGAAGCCTTGTCTGTGTGTGTTAATAAAAAGACTTCAGACATTAAACTGTGTATTTGGGTTTTCGGATATGTCATGTACAACAAAAGGTTTTAATACTTTTAGAAAAGGTTATAAATGTTATAATTTTTAGTTCATAGGAACAACTAAAAACAACAATACAACAAGTGATTATGTGTGTCTGTGCTAGTTCTTTGCCTAAGTGACTCATATTTTTACATTTTTTGCTCTGTCATGTTTGGGTCAGTTAATCATATTGTTACTATTTTATGCTAAAAGAATAGATAAAACACTCTATACTGCACAGCCTTAAGTCCTCGTTTTTCATTCCTGTTTTTTTTTTATATACAGTGAGACCTCGGTTCACAAACGGCCCAGAGTACGACCAAATCAGTTTACGACCAAAACATCTGCCTAACATTTGTTTATGATCTATGTTCATGAACTTCTCCTCGAAACACGACCCAAAAAGCCATTTATGCGTCCTCTATCAGTTAAACAAAGGTGTGAGTGCTTCACCCAGCACCAGTTTTGCTCGGCCCGTTGCCACATGATAAAATTAATTTGTGCAACGGCCATTGGCGAGAAGTATAATCCGAACAAAACTGTGGCGAACAGAGCGCTACCCCTTATGAACGATAACGCAATGCTTTTTTTTCTGCGTTTCAGTTGCGCAAATGTGCAAATCTCTCTGGATAGATTTTTAGTTAAAGCAGCCGCCATGTACGAACTAGAGGAAAAAAAAAAGTGTTCGCTCTCCCCTGTACAGTTTATACTTATATTTAGTGATGTTATTTACGTGCATTCCCATGGAAAAAAACTCAATCGATGTACGACCAAATCGAGTTATGACCAGAACTTAGGAACGAATAAAAAAAAAAAACAACAACAACAACAAAAAACAGCGAAAAAATCCCTAAAATACTTGGGGTTTTAAGGGCTACTGCCCCAAACATGTGGAAAATGCATGTTTATTATCCTGTAATGTGCAAGTGGTGTTGGTGAATGATTATTATACAGTTTTCACAGACAGTGGCGTTATCTGTTAAGTTATCTTTTGTGAAGCATTTGTGAAGAAGAGTGGCATTTCACTCACTAAATGTTTTCTGTTTTATCAGTCTCATCACCGTACCCTCCGTGTAGTCTTCTGTGAACGGGAAATCGATTTTACACCCTTAGTTACCAGAAATTTCATCAAAAATAGTCCTGGTTTGACTCGAACATGGTTTAAGATTATAATTGTGGGGAGTTTAATATGTTATTCTTTGTGTAATCAGTAATAATTGGTGATTTGGTGAGTATAACCTAAGTAATACAGCAATAAATGGATAAAAAATGCCCGAACATATTTTTATTCCATACTAAAATAGGACTTTCTTTAAATATAATTAAATACATAAATGGTTACTTGTAAGAAATGTGGCATATTTTCTTTCTTTCTTTCTTTCCTCCTTTCTTTCTGTCTCTCTCTCTGTCTCTCTCAATCTATCTATCTTTGTACAACGCATCTCTTTTGACTCGAAGTGACATTGCAAAATATGTTCCTTCGAAACACAAAAAAGCAGTGTGACTATCATTCTAAGTGCAATCTGAAAAAAAAAAGGATTTTCTTTTGTTTCATTTGCATTTTTCATAAAAAAAGAAAAAAACATATAAAACCTTTATCTTACGAATCCATTAAGGTCCTGTATTAATGCGCTGCATATACTCAGCAGGTAGGGTTTGGAGTAGCACCTCTCACATGCCCAAATTAAAAGATGCCACAGAAAGTGCAGAATCCTGCAGAGGCTCTACATTGATAGATGAGGAGACGCTTTTGAGGAAAGTGCCAGCAATTATGGCAAAAAAAAAAAAAAAAAAAAAACCTGCCCAATTGATGTGGGCTGTCAAAAATCCTATTTACAGGCACTGTTCTGCCGAGGCTTCCTGTGGGATGGTGGGACGGCCCGAGGGTGAGAGACATCGCATGAACCACTGCTATCATACAACAATGATTCGACTGCTGTTTATCATATCATCCTCGACAATCACAGGAGAGAGAGAGAGAGAGAGAGAGAGAGAATATATTTAAACATGCTTCCATTAACAGATGAAAAGAGCTCATCGAAAAACAAGAGCACACAGTGCAAGTTGTCTAACAGCTGTGTGTTTTTCCCAAAGTCCCAGCCTGGCTGCTCTGGAGGAATTGAGAAAGAAAAAGAGAAAAAGAGAGAGAGAGAGAGAGAGAGAGAGAGAGAGAGAGAGATTACCAGAGCCCGAGTGTCTCATTAATTATTCAAGTACAGGGAGGCAACGGACGCCCTCAATATTTAAGTTCACGCATCAGGAGATCAGTACACACGCCGTTCCCGATATCCAGGACATCGAGTAACGGTCCTCTTCCTTATTTATTTATTCGTCTAGCTTTAGGATGGAGCTGCGTATTTATCGAGCGGCCGGGTTCGTGTACCGCACCAAGAGGGAAGAATGGCAGATGTGCTGCCGCTGCACGCTTGCAAAATCTATAACGGAAAATTCTTTTATTTAGGTCTGTTGTGTTTTTATCAGCTCAGTGAAACAGCCCAAGGTGCTTTTGTCTGAAGAACCTTATTAGCCTATGGTAATTTCGAACAGCTTAATGCTGGATAATGATCAATCATATTAGCATTAAGGATGCAGGGAATTCAGAATGTCTACTCCGCTTATGGAAATAAGCAGCGCTTCTTAAGCTTCACACTCAACCTCTGTGCGTCTGAGTGCGGTGACACTGGGGACCTGATCTTTTTTTTTTGGTTACCTTCCAATCACAAAGCACTTTTGTAGAAATTAGAGTCCCTCTCGTGTCTCTAGCTTTGACACTCATGAATATTCACAGCATGCAAATATTGACTTTTCTCACCGTGTTGGAAGCCTGTCTCGGAGTTCGATTACAGGTTTAAATATTCAACGGACGGAGCGCAACACAGTACTGACTTTCGGCTGTACTGTGTCGAGGCTTTGGTGTTAAATATAACCGTGGCTTACAGTAAAGCCTTGCCGCCTTGCACCTCCGGGGTATGGGTTCGATTCCCAGCGAGACTCGATTCTCGTCTCTGTTTGCGTGGAGTTTGCATGTTCTCCCCGTGCCTGCTGGGTTTCATCCGGATCATCTGGTTTTCTTCCACTGTGCAAAGACCTGCAGATTAGGCTAGTTGGCATTCCCCAAGAATTGCCCGTATGTGTGTGTCTTGCAATAGATTGGCACCCTGTACGGGGGGTACCCCGCCATGTCTTCTGGGTTAGGCTCCAGGCCCCCAGCAACCCAAAATACGTAATAAAGCGGTAAAGACAAGCAGTGAGTGAGTATACAGAGAATACTAGCGTTGTTTACATGATAAACTGTCAAGTGAATGTATATAGTATATTTTATATAAATCATTTTTAAATTCATCATTTTTTTTCAACATAAAATCCAATTGAACATGCATTTAACCAGTAAGTGCATGCATTAATCTAGGAGCAGTGCTGATGACGTGAGGACATCGATACACCAATACTTTAATATAATAAAACAATCTAATTGCTGTACTTTCATCACTCTCTTACTCACTATCTATACCATTTATTCTGTATTCTGGATCACAGGGGCCTGAAGCCTATTCCAGGAGACTTAGGGCACAAGGCAGGGTACACCTCGGACCGGGTGCCAATCCATCGCTGGGCACACCCACATACACACACACACATTTACACAATACTGGCAATTTACCTAATGTGCATGTCTTTGGACTGTGGGAGAAAATCCACCAAGAAGAGATAGAACATGCAGTCAGTGTACACAGACCTGAGGCGGGTATCGAACCCAAACCCTGGAGGTGCAAGGGAACAGTGCTAACCGCTTTAGCCCAGTCAGTATTATAAAATTAAATCCAACTGAGGCTTCATTTTGTTCTTCTTGTAATCCTTATGACATCGGATGGATACACAGTAAATTCCTGTCCAAAGACATGTGACTCGTAGAACAATAAAAAAAAAATTCTATGCGAACCCCTTCGTAAACATCTATTTTTAATTATCTAGAATAGAGGAAATACATAAAATGATGTTTTAAGAATAGGATGTTTAATAGATTCATACACTACTTAAGAGATATTATGTATATAATCAAATGTAAAACAAAATGGTGTTTAGTTTGTACCTTTACATTAGATATACAGATACCATCCTGATCATGTAGCACCATCAGAGTGCTTACAGAATTTTTTCTTTGTTTTTCCCTTCCGCATCTTATGTCTCCCTAATGAGGAACTGAGCATCCCTATTTCCGTACAATCTCATTGCACTGATTAGCATCTCTACCCAGGCGCTTTCACACTAATTCACACTTCAGTACTTCAATGGGTATCATGTGTCGCTTTAACAGGCATAAAAGAAATACAGGGGAATTTCCCAGCATTCAGGAGGACGGGTGTAATGCCAAAGACTGTTAGACGAAAACAGACATTTATAATGTTTAAACCTACGGGATTCCCTAAAGCAGAGCTAGCGGGTCTACAGTGGTATATAGATATAAAAATCTATACACAAAATATAGAGCGTTCAGGTCAAACCAGGATTTCTTGAGAATGAAGGCATAAAAACTGACAAAGTACGGTAATGAGACTCTCGGCCGCAATAAAACAGAGAGAAGAACTCTTGCTCTACATTCTAACCCAAGTCCAATTACCTCAGATCTACAGATCTACAGTACTGTAAAGGAAGAGAGGTTTCTCAAAATTAGCCAACTGCTACCTCTTCCCAAAGGATTGGCTCATCTGAGACTGGTGCTGTCCTCGCTCACCGCTGAACTCCCATTAGTTTTGTCATCAACTCCCTCAGTGTGTGTGTGTGTGTGTGTGTCTCTCTCTCTCTGTCTTACATGAACAGCAGAAAAATGGCCAAAAGTGGAAGTTGCTTACAGATGGAGAAATTATAAATTAAGTTGTCATGGGAAGTGCTGTCAGCACCAAAACATTGGGGAGCCGTAGACAAATGATCCGACATGGAGAAAATAACTGTCCTCAGCTTGTCGCTCATGTGCTGCTGCTTTGTGTTATAGAAACTTGCACCAAAATCCCAAAGAGAATATTCATGTTTTTAGGATTAATGCACTATTTGCAGTTATATATTGTAATTTCTCTCTCTCTCTCTCTCTCTCTCTCTATATATATATATATATATATATATATATATATATATATATATATAGAGAGAGAGAGAGAGAGAGAGAGAGAAAGATACTGTAGATATTTATATGTCATACTGCATATATCTTTTATTAGCAACCAATAAAACATACGTATATAGTCATTTATTTCTACTTTAAATAAAATATATATGCAATAAGACATAAAATTTGTAAATATAGCATTAGTCATGAAAACATGAATATTCTCTTTGGAAATTAAATACCATATGTACTATAAATATATATACTAGTCATTTATTGCTACTTAAAGTTCACTACTAATTAAGGTTATATGCAGTATGACACAATAATCATTTTTTTTCAGTAACTACAGTATTGTACAGCAAAGTTGCATTTTTTTAATTATTATTATTTATTTTTTTTACTTAAGTTCCCTGCATGATATTTTCTGCTTTTAAATACCCCCGAATGCTAACATTGCGTTAATAATCTATCTGCTTTGTGTTTAATTTTGCACCCATTTATCAGCCCCTTGAAAAGTGATTCCGCTGTCACTCCTGAGGTGCAGCTTTTCTATTTGCATCGCAGCGCCTGATGATGTGCCAGGCACTTCATCCCTGATTCCAATTACAGAGCATTCTGGGATATTCTTGTGTATGCGTGTCTATCGCATGCTTTCTATTCACAATTTTGACATCCAATTTCACTTTGCCTATTTGCTGTCGAGCCTCATCCATCTACGGCTATTGTTTTAGATGGCCAGCTGTCCATGATTCGAATGCTGAAAAAATTGTCTATAGACCTTAAAGTTTTTCCAGTACTACTGTTACAACTACTACCATTGATGCTGCTGTTACTAAGGATCCTTTTTCTTTTTCTGTTTGCTAATACTTCTGCTTCTCTTCCTCCCACTACTACTACTATTGACACTGCTACTACCATCTCTACTCCTACTTCTCCTCCTCTTCCTATGACTCTCAGTACCACTGATATTACTATAGAACCTCACTACTACTAATGGTACTATTGTTCTGATACTACTGCTGATCCTGCTTCTCCTTCTGTTTCTTCTGCTCCTAATACTACTCCTATTACTACTGCTAATATTGCTGCTCTTCCTCCTCCTCCTCCTCCTCTTACTAATATGTTCTCTTATGGCATTGAGCGGCTACTCAAAGTGCCCTAACATGCATGACTGGTGCATACATTTATTATTATTATTATTATTATTATTATTATTATTATTATTATTATATTTAACCTTTTAAATTATTTGTAAAGTGATAGATACAGTATGACACTGAAGGTAAAACTAAAATTGACCATTTCACTGTCACCCGTTTTCGCTTATTTAAAGTCAAGTTTACAGTACAGTGACAGATTTTATTTTACACTAAGAGAGATCAGAATCAATACATGATTAATGTAAGATATGCGAAATGGGGCAGGGCTTCCAGGATCTATGTTACCATCGCCAGCGTTCATAACATCAATATAACTTTCAGTAATTAAGGATTCATATGTCACCTGCTGTTTAAATTAATGAAGGATTTGATTCTAGGATTAATTGTGGCATTATGAAAAGGTTCTTTGCAAAATGCATGAAATGTTGTCAGGTCTGCTGTTTTCTTGTGAGAAATACAGAATTACAAATGTCACATCAATCATTTTAATGATCATTATAAAATAAATAAATAAATAAATTTTAAAAAACATGTTACATATTATTTTTTTCATTAGGTTATTTTCTAATTTGCCAGATGACAAAAGATTAGATTCCATCGAGTTCACTAAGCATAGTTTGGTTTATTATTATTATTATTATTATTATTATTATTATTATTATCCATTCTGGACACACCTTTTCCCCAACAATTAATTCATTGAAAATAACCAGCATCTTTGAGACAAGACACGATTGCAGTACAGTCCCAGCTCGCTATAAGGTGCCATTACTTTTAAAGCTTAAGTGAAATGTTTAAGGAGAGATCGCCCAGGGGAAATGACCACCATCTGTCAGACGATGGCCCTGTCCTTAAAACTCCTCATCCTCATCATACTGCATGCTGACTCTGTCACTTACTCTATACCTCCTGAGTTCCCCTTGAGAGCCGGAGAAGTTTAATCCAGAGTTATCCAACACATCTGCTGTACGGTGTCAGAATTCAACTTTATCTTTAGACAGGGATCTGTAAAATCATTCAAAAATAAAAAATAACAGACTTGTCTTTTAAACGAGGCAATGATATAAAGGACGAGTTGATTTAGTCGACATCACATGTCCAGGTATTGTTCATATCTATTCGTTGGTAAAGTAAGTACAATAAGTAGTTTTTCTTAAAACTTAGAGGTTTAAGATGGCATCAGAACTTTCAGATTTATCAACTAGTTCATGAATTTGCTGTGATATTAAAAATAATAACATTTCGAAATGATACAGGTGAGTTTGTGTTATAGAAAATGAAACAGCTCTCCAATATGAACTGAAAAACCGAACCTGTCCTTCGTCCTGTATAAAGGGCGATTAATAATTCCAGACCAAACATAACATATAAAGTTATGTTTCTTCCCAGGCTGCTAATTGATTTGAGTTGTAGTGAGACGGATTCAGTTAGGCGTTAAATGAAGTCATAACACACAAGCCTAAGGAACGGGAGAACGGGAGAAAAGGTCAGCGAAGGAAGAAGGAGTGCATTAAACTGAAGAATTAGAGACAGGTGAGTCCGCCCTTTATGATAATGCCTCCTCTCTGATTACAGCTTTGACCTTCTGCAGTTCTGCCATGAGCCGAGGTCTTCATTACACTCTGATTAGCTGCTGCCAGAGTCGCTCATGGAGCTTATAACTCTAGACTTAACCCGGGTCAGAATAACGACAGGCTTTATAGCTTATACTCGTCCATCAGAACTGCCTAAGAAGGGGACGCATTTATCTCGCCGCAGGAAACCTCTTGGCTTCCCCTCCAGCCATTTGGCGTCACCTGACAGGCACCGGGCCATCTCCATTACTGATGAGCTCTGGGCCGAGGCCAGTGTGTGATTTACAGCAAGATCTACCGCATGCCTATTTGTTAACACGACCATTAATGTAACTCTGTGTGGGCAAAAAAATAAAAAATTCTCGGTCCAGGATACAGATCTTTGCTGCATGGATAACTGAACTGAATAAATACAATTTAATTAAATATAAAGTACGAGGGTAAATTTTCAATATTGTTTGTTTTTTTAATGACATGAACAGTACTTTATACCAGTTGGCTCAACTAATCAGAAGGTATTGATTAATTTTCTATAGCAGTGACTCAGACAGTAGTCCCTGCTGCAAGGTTTCTATCCATGCCCTCATTGTAATATATTCGATTTTTTTTTTTTTGTAATAACCTACACAGGAACTTGGGAATAAAATAATATACAGACCGTAAACTGTAGTGAAGATAAAACAGGTACAATAGTAAAATAGTAATGTATTATTATTATTACACTTATAGCACAGCCATTTCCCAGGTCCGCTTTCAGTGACCTTAACAGGAGTTTGCACCAGGATAAAAAGCCAGAATGTAAATTTACACACGAACAAGGCCTTACATTGTACAGACGCTCTTTATTAACAATTATGCAACATACTGTATACTGTAATAACGCGTTCTGTTTTATGCGAATTTTTTTCCAAGACCATTTATGATTAATATTAGGTTGTGCATAGCATCTGTCACGTATGTCACTGTGCATCTGCTTTTACTATGCGAACAATACTGTGTCATAAGGAGTGCATTAACATGAGGGGTGTTCAAGTCAAACCGAGACTTTTGATTGTGCAGAATAACAAAACACAGTTATAAGAGATAAAACTTTAAGTAACCTTATTTCTCTACTGTATATAATCCCCTGCTACACTAATGCACTTATCCCAGCGTTTTACTAGAACTTGGATACCATCAAGGTAGAAAGTTTTCTCAGTATGCTGGAGCCATGATCAGACTGTCTGCTTTATATCTGAAACACTGGCCTCCCAGGAACCCCAAGAACGAATCAAACACATAAATATGGCTTGGAGTAAGGTCAAGACTGCGCTCCCAGATGAGTTCCTGTAATGTGCAAGTGATATGGTGGTCCAAAAACAGGGCACCTTTGGGGACCAAACAAGGCCTTTTTTTTTATTATTAAAAAAATGGAAGAAGAGCCATTAAAGGAACTCCTGAGAGGCCAGGATTTTAGACATAAAACCTTGGGATAATGCATTAGCGTCACAGGGGATTATATTCAGTAGAGAAATAACGGTCATTTTTGCTTTCATAAGTATGTTCTGTTATTCTGCACAATTAAAGTCCCGCTTTGACTTGAACACTCATTGTATAACCTTGTAGTTAATTTAATCATGGTTCTGTTTCATGGTTATATAGCTTAGTACCCAATAGACAGTAAGACATCTTAAGGTCAGATGATCAATTTATAAGTGACATTTTGACTTTTTCACTAGTCCAGATTTAAACAGTAACATGCACAAAAGGTTAAGACATCTTCACTGTTTTTTTGTTGTTGTTGTTTATTTTTATCCTAAACTACATTTGTTATATTTCTTCATATGTAAAAATTGCAAAACAGCTGTAAAATCATAGTAGCTCCATAGAGATGTTATCTGTTTGTTTGTTTGTTTGTTTGTTTTTTACCCCAGACAACACAATCTACAGTAGTTACTGTAATACAGTACAGGGCTAAAGTCTTAGGCACATGCACATACTGTAAATACTGTACAGCATGGATGCCTTGGGGAAAAAACAAACAAACTACAAAGCCCAGGAAACAGTAATTAATGGATCAAAGTCAGGTATTTGGTATGACGATGCTTTAAAGATACTTTAGTCTCAGGAACAATTTATACAGTTTTGAAAAGAAAATTAGCTACTTAGTTTGACTGAGCGTCTGCAGAACTACCCACAGTTCTTTCTGAGAACTTCCACTGTTGCACCTGCTTCTTTTTTGCTTTCAAAACCAGGCAGCTTTCAGGCTGTTTGTTTGTTTTTTGTTTTGTTTTTATACAAATATTAAACTTCAAACCGTAATTTTGTTGCAGAACACTGATGTTTGATGTATTATGATCTCCATGATAAAGTCTATTAATATCTATAACAAACTTTGTTCTAAAAAAAAAAGACTTTTGCGAAGCAGTGCATGTACAGTAGACTTGTGCGCAGACTTGGGCTTGATAATAAGCCGACATACTGTACACTAAATGCTGTGGTTATTCTACTGTAGCTGTGTGCAGGATTTGTGTTATGTTCAGAGAAAAGCAATGTTAAACATGTTTACCCGTACACTAATCTTGCTTTGTGTTCGCATTCTCAGTTTGCAGTATCTGCTGCACACGTTTACTGACTGCCTTAGATTAGCTTGCTTACGTCTTTAATAACAGCACAGCCTTTTATTTCAGCTCCCCGTATTTTGTTCCCTTTTTTTCTTTTTTATTAACATTACCCTAAATTAGCTCAGTCTCCCATATGGTTTATGGTTGGCTAATTCTTTGTAATTGTCTCACTCACCACAGCCTTAACGTAACTCTTGTGCTTAAATGATCAGGGCGACTTTGTGTTTTGTGCTATTTATGCCTTTGTCCATGTCAATATAACCACCAAAAGGACACGGCGTGCTCACGCTTTTGGTTTGGTGTATTACTGTCCGAGTCGTTCAGTACAGTACTGTAAGTGTGTGGACATGTTGGGCTTGTTTTTGTCCAGTCTGTTTCTTTTTTTTTTCTAATCCCTTTTCTTTTCCTTTAAACGCTGCTAACAAATTTTAAAGGACAACATTTCTGAGTTTAAGACCACCAATGCATCATTTTGAGAATGGAGAAATCTGAAGGACAAATTCTTTGCTGTTGTAGTACGAATAGAGGAAAAATAAATTTTCACTTTGAATGTATAAATTTATGATTGTCATGTGGTCTTGAACGTTTCACGATGATGGATGGTTCTTCTTTTATTAAGGATTTTTATCCCATATTATTGGTATGTTTCATTGTTTTATAATAACTGATCACACAATTAACCATCTGTACAGTATATCACTCTAAACAACTGCTTTATCTAGTTTTAAGGGAACCAAAACTTAAATCACCTGACTTGTGACGTGCCAGTGAGAACCCTGTATAAATCACTCACTCAACGTCTATACCACTTTATCCTGTATACAGTGTCGCAGGGGGCCTGGAGCCTATCCCAGGAGACTTAGGGCAAAAAGTGGGGTACATCCTGAATGGGGTGCACACATACACACACTCACTACAGGCAATTTGGGAACCCCGATTAGCCTAATCTGCATGTCTTTGGAGTGAGGGAGGAAACCTAAATACCCGGAGGAAACCCACGAAGCACGGAGAGAACATGCACACAGACCTGGGGCGGTAATCAAACCCAGACTCTGGTGGTGCAAGGCGACGGTGCTAACCCCAATGCTCGCTTACTCACTCATTTTCAATACCGCTTTATCCTGTGTTCAGGGTTGCGGGGACCTGGAGCCTATCCCAGGAGGCTTAGGGCACGAGGCGGGGTACACCCTGGACAGGGTGCCAATCAATCCCAGGGCACAAACGCACACTTACACACTTATTCACACACTACAGGCATTTTGGGAACCAAGCACGGGAGCTGAAGTGACATCATGGGGTCACAATATGAAGAAGCTTCACTCGAGAAACTTCCACTTTCCAAGTGGGAATTATGAGTTGAAGAAGTGTTTTAATAAAAAATCTGACATATATAATTAAATTTTTTGCCACATGTATCTTTCAGCACTGTGAAATGATTTTTTTTACATATACCAGCCAGGAAGGTTGGGGTCAGAGCACAGGATCAGCCAGGTTACAGACAGGGTTAAGAGCCTTACTCAAGGGCTCAACGGTGCTGGGGCTTGAACCCCAAAACTTTAACCTAGTAACATACAGCCTTAACCGATTGAGCCTCCACTGGCTCCCACTGGACATCTCCCAGTTCACTGCTTGATCATGAACGCAGTGTTGTTGAGACATATTCTTTGTTCTACTTCCTGGTGCTGTCTCTGCCCCTGTCACGGGTCACTGACTTGTTTCTTGATAGTATTCACCTGTTTCTTTGTAGTAAAGGCAGATAACTGTTAATGGCTCCTTTCCAATCAGCTTGTACTTCCCTGTGAAGTGGAAGGCACGGCCATGTTAAGTATGATTCTAAACTGTAGGGAGCGAAACTGCTTAGTTTAACAGGGTGGAGGACAGACGGAGAAAAATTAGGTAAGGGACAGGACAAAAACAAAATTACCCATTAGTTTCTGCGATATTGATTATAATCAAGAATATGCATATCAACAGCATATAATAATAATAATAATAATAATAATAATAATGTATAAGTAATATTGATAAATTGTTAATAGTACAAATAATCTTTATTTATTTATCTTTTATAGACCTTAATTGTCTATAGTTTTCTTTCATCATAAACACTGTTCGTCTATTTTGTTCCACTTTTCTTGCCTATTCGGAAAAAGATGGCCTGTTGGTCACAGCTTTAGCTGATTCGTAACAAGGCTGTGAGTTCAAATCCCAGCACCACCGAGCTGCACCTTTGTATCCTGCCCGAATTTGAAGATAAAAGAATCAGCCGAACGCACAGAACGAACGCGTGAAACGAACCGGGTGTGTCAAACGTCAAAAAACACAACGGTCTCAGAATCACCCTTATTTAGTGTGGACGCACTCGCCACGCCGACACTCATCACCGAACAAGCCTCCCAGACATATTAATTACCACACTGTCCTTCATGCGGCTTCGTCTTACTGTCTTTAGTCTCCAGAGAGACAAACGCTGTGACAGAGGACAAATTATTCCAGAAATGTGTACGGAGTTGATTTATTAATAAATACAGCAGGGACGTGCGCAGAAAGAAAAGACCATATGCCTGATACTTCTGTACATCTGCTAGCCATAGATTAGCACTAATGATGGATTCTCCCTCTCTCCTTCTTGTCCTCACCCTGTCTTCACACTGTCTTCATCTGTCAGGGATTTTTTTTCTTTCACTTTTCATTCAGAGCAAATGATCACCGCTATTTCTGGTCTCTGCTGGTACAACATTATATTGATACATTGTAACCCACCAGAGGCATAGGAGACACATCAGCACACACTCACACATGCCTCAGACTCTTCACACACTCACGAGTCTTGGCAGAAGAAGCCATTTGTTATAGACGTTACAACACCAGTGGCTGTACAAACAGGTTTGAAAAGAACAGTGCTGCCGTTTGACATTTGTGTCCTCTGTAATACGAACGCTTTCAAAGCCGCGCTTAACATTTCAAGTTCAAAACAAATTGGAGTGTATGTGTGAGCAACAGGGAGCAGAGAAGAGCGAGAGAGAGAGTTACATACCCTTCATCCGCAAACTCTGAGGGATCCCATCCTGCTGGAACAAGAACAGAGAGAGAGAGAGAGACAGAAAGTCATAAAAACGTCATGGTTTCCAGACAGGTTGTCGATGGATCTCTAACAAGTCGTAAGCATGTGATTGGTGCCCGGATGTTTCCCGCGCTGTTCCCACCTCAGGGACATCAAATGTGTGAATCTTGATCCTACATCCATAATTTCCAAAATTTTTGTGATCAACATTATTTTGTACATATTTCCTTTCTATAGTTTTATCATAAAAGAGACATGACATGGGCAAGACTATTGTAGTACAGACGTACCGTTTTTACCGACTGCATTCAAATGCAGGTACAAACTGCAGCAAAGTTACACACCAGCTAGAGCATTAAAAGATTGAGCGAGGGGAATGACATACAGGTAAATATTTATTAACATGAAGATATCTGCATTCTTCACAACACACTGAACATCAGGAAAAATCAACCACGATATAAGGTGAGTACATTCGACAAAGCGTTTTATGAACCGTTCTCTTTACGAAAGCTTTTTTAAAGGATTGAAAGTCAGTCAAAAAATGATCCGCACTCTGGCTATAGAATTTATTTAAATTAACATTTAGAAAAGACAAATACATCATTGCTTGACAAAATGATGCTTCAGTGGTCAACAAGATTTCGTACCGCCTCATTAAAAATGTTTGAGGCTGAGCTGCGATTCCACGAATGCACCGCTGTCTTCACTTTTTCATCGGAAATGAATCATTATTCTCGTAGGGGATCCAACAGGTAAAATCCCAATGGAGTGAGAACTCTCAGAAAGCTCCTATCTTAGCCTAAAAATCCTAGCTGGGAGTCTTAGACTAAAAGTGATTTAGGAAACTTCTCAGAGCAACTCTTACGGTACGGTACATTTATTTATTATATTGATTTTATCACTTGCGATACATTTCAGATGATGGGAGCAAAATGGCTCATATTTTACCAATTTACATGATTGCAGGACAGTCTGTTTAAATTGCACTTTTGGATGGTATGTAGCCAACAATCCAAGAGAGATGGAGGGAAGTAAAATAACAAGAAAATCTAATTGGACACGTTTACTTTTAGCTTCACGTTCTGTGTTTGAAGAATATTTCTTCTTTTCATTATTTTGTCCTCTGCTATAGAAGCCTCTTGAACGTCCTTTTCTTTACTCTTAACAATTTTTATCCTAGGAGCTGCTTTTAGGGCTAAGATGTTTTGTGAATCATTTTTATTTTTACTAAGATTTAGTCCTAAATTTAAGGGGAAATTATAAGAAAATGTAATAATTCTTAGAATTTTCTTAGAATTTCATCACTAGGAGCAACTTTTAGGCTTAAGGAGCTTTGTGAATATGGGCCCAGGATTATAGGCAGAATGCTTTATCACCTCAAAACTTCAAAAAGTATTTGCAGAATGTGGACAGTGTGGGCAGAAGTGTGCTAACGTGCATCGGCATGTAAGATCCCAACGCCCTCGTATACAGTCCTCTGCATTTAATCTGAAGTTTAGGCTTCAGCTCTTCAATAAGCGTCTCACTGTAGCGAGCACTGTTAACTGTTGAAGCTTTTTCCTGATAATGTTCCAATACTGGTCCTTGAGAATCCCAGAAAATTGTAAGCGTTCATGAATTTTCCAGCTGACCGTTGAACTTTTTCTTGGTTGATTGAGGATGTTTCCGTTCCATACTCTACTGTTTGCTCTCAGGCCCGTAGTGATGAACCCGTGTCTCATCTCCAGTAATGACTCTCCACCAATGAAACTTCCACCTTCCTTAGAGTATCTCTCCAGTATCGTTCTTCTTGATAGAGCAAAAACAGAAAAAGTCAATATTTCATATTGTCTAAGTGCAAAATTGGATTTTTTTGTGTCTAATGTTCATCGTATATATCTTTTTTAGCATGTTAGCTGTATTTGCCGAATTTATAGCTGGCACTGCCTCACTCTCTGATCTGCGTACTGCGTGTTTGACATTACGGCCTCAGAGATTAAAATCTATTTCTAAAGGTTAACAAAAATCTAGAAAAGTCCTTCTTCAGTCACCGTGGGAGGCAAAAGGCAAATGTTATACGCCGATTTTATTCATGGCCATTTCAAATAGCAACACTGTCAAGTCATTGCCATCTGGAAATCTCATGACGATCAGTGTTTCATGTATACTAACCACTCCTGGTTGGTCTGAGAATTAAAAAAGGAGGAGAAAAAAACGGAAAATTATCATGGATAGTATTCTCCATTAAAGCCTGGAAGCTGCCTGCTATGAACAGACATGACAGTGGTATGAATATTTGATACTCTCCTACTCGGGGAAGATTCATTTTTTTCCCCCGGATGTAGGGTTCCTGACGTGTGGAGAATGAGGAGGATTCATATTTTTTTGATTCACTCTTTCTCTTCGCTCCTTGTAGGGGAGCATAATGGAGTTGATGCATAATGCAGGGAGCCTGGAGCTTCTAATAAAGCACTGCTACAAATTGAAAGAAAGAGGGAGAGATCCATCACTGTAGAGAAGACAGGAAGTTGGTGTGTGTGTGTTTGAAGGACAAAAAAGGGTCAGATTCGGTTAAAAAATCATTTTGTTCTTTAAATAGATGGTTTAATTGTCCAGGCTAAAAGATCTTGATGTGCTGAGTGTTGTGGACTTGTTGAGTAAAAAGGGCTCACCACCAGTTGCCTGGAAACTTACACTTTATCTATCCTAAAAATTCATAGCAAAGACATAGCCTAATGCGTAGACTCCACCGCCCATCATTAGAGGCCCTGCCCCCTAATCAAGGCTACAACTACCAACCAGGGAGGACCGAACACAATCACGAGTCTTCTCCAAGCCACTTGACGCCCATGATTTGCTCTGATTGGTGTAAACGTACTAGAGGGCCTCTAAACACTTTCCTCTGAAAGAATTCGAACTTGCGATCTCCAAATAATAGGGCGAGCTTGTTCCCACTACGCCACTTGGAAGTCAAAAATTCTCTCTTTCTATTACCCAATGTCAAGGTGGTGAGGTATATAAGGTACAATTGAAACTCTTTCTTGCTTTTCTCGTCTATCTCTACCTGTCTTTTTTTCCCTAATAAATAAGCCATTATTGCCATTAAAAAGATTTATTACCTAAGGACAGGACACTGATAACTCTCAAAAAGCAGTGGTGTGACGTTCAGGGTTATCTCAAAAGCATTTCTTTATACCCAGGTTGATTTTCCTTCAAGCATATTCATCCAATTTTATTTTATTTTACTTTTTGAGATGCTGTCTGTCCATCTGTAAAATTATTGACATTCAGGAAGTCATTTAAATCAATGCAATTCCTCAACAACTGCTAAGTGAAGATCCTCTCCCTCAACCCACAATGCACTTCCTCCTTTTTTCTGCTCATGTTAAGTTTAACTTACAGTACTATGTTAAAACTCTGCTAACAGACATAAAAACCAAAGACAAAAATATGGTACTGCACATGTATGTACTGTACAGTACAGTATATGAACATTTTCACAGGAAAATGAGATATATCCATTTTTTTAATTTTTTCGAAAGGTATTATAAAATCTTCGAGTCACAAGGGTGTTAAATAGCACACCCCAAAAAAAGTCTAACATTAAAATGATTTTGATTGCATCAGTGCGAATATGTAAATATGCAATTAAAATTTAATTACTGTATATGTTGATTGAGTTTTATAGGAAAAAATAAGCAAACGTGCTTTAAAAAAAGAAAAGGATGTTTTTTTTAATCACAAGCTTTGTTGAAGATCATGAGAAACATAAAGAAATACAATATATAAAAAACTCCATATTACAAAGCATCACCAGGTTCTGTTCACTATCAGTTTCAGTTTCCTTGCAATTCTTTGCCGACAGCATCTTCCTACAGTACAGGGTGCACCAGATCCGATCAGGTGTCGACCAATTGCATATACACTCCATCTGTGGTCCCATCAGGTTCTACCGGAGTTCTAAAATCCTGATTGGAGTAAAAGGTGAAGCATACTGTACCTAGCCAGGCATATCAAATGCAACAACTTTCCACACATGACATGTCTATCTCACAATGTGATTACATGTCTCCTGAGTGTTGATGCATTATCTTTCTGCTAAATAAACTTACTACTTAGAAATTACATTTGTAAATACTAAAGTGTATCAGGGCCTCCAAATGTAGGTTTTCAACAAAAATGTTTTGGTATAGTTAAAGTCTGCGGAAAATAATTTGGCAAAACCAGTTCAAGTCCAAAAATTGCACTTATCACATTTTTTCATCAAATTGGTCCTTGGTAGACAAAGACAAAAGGTTTTGCATTAAAAAAAAAAAGATTAGAAAGATAAAAGCTTAAAAAAAACCTCTTGATGTGCATTAATTCTCATTTTGTTGTACTGAGTACTTACAGACATCAAGGAGACAAATTACTGTGCCTTGGCAAGCAAATGTTATGAGAAAAAAACTTCTGCAATTTCATCTGTAACTCCAGATTGCTGTCATGACAACAGAGCTGAATCATAAAATTCATAAAATATATTGGTTGATTGATTGATTCAAGAATTTTACTTCATCCTGCTTGTGATTATACAGTATAGAAAATAGCCACGAGCAAACAGGCACAGATACTTTTGCATCTAAGTATGAGGTGCCTCTCATGCATCTTCTTGACCTTTTGATTTTAATTAATGAATCTATTGTGTATGTTTTATTTTTCTTTCAATTCTGAGGCAGCTTCATGAATTTATGACCTTTTCCTTTGCCTGTGTGTGTTTCTGCTTCTTCAAACTGCACTACTGTTAATAGTCAGGGCATGCATTTAGGTGTGAATCCAGGTGCTGCGAAAAACTTTATTCAAAGTTAGCAAAAAATTTGCGAGAAAGGAAAGAAAACGAGGAGAGTAAATTAAAACCAACAAAGTTGCAAAATACAGTACTACCCAGCAGAACTCTAACATTGGAAGATCGTAGTGATCTGGCTGTACAGTAACAACATTATGATGACTTTCAACGACAGGACGATTTTGTTTTTGAGAGTTAGAAAGAAAAAGACAAAATGACTTTACATGAATGACCCAATCACAAAGCTGCAAATACAATAAAATTTTAACTTTTATTTGGAGCATTTACGCTGATAAACATCTACAGTACTCACACGACGCCTGAGTGCATCCATGGTCCCTTAAGTAACAGGGTTTAGAATTTGGATCGTAGAATGAAAAAGACACAGCAGCTTCCCGCACACAGCATACTGTATGTACTGTAGCTCATGTCATGCATCTCACAGACAATAATTTGGCAAAATGAGTTAAAGTCCAAAAATTACATTTATTTATTTTTTTGCCATTAAATTGTTCCTAGCTAGAACCGTGAGACAAATGTTTAGCATTAAAAACAAAAATCGTACTGATTAGAAAACTAAAAGCTAAAAAAAATAAAAACTTCTTAATTTGCATTAATTCTCATTTTGTTGAGTGCTTACAGACATCAAGGATACAAATTACTTAAATTAAAGCCTTAACTATTTTTATCTGTAACTCCAGATTTCTGTCATTTCTTTTATATTCCCTTGTGATCCAGTAGTTTGGATGCATCCTTTTATCATGTAGTCAAGAACTTTTTGGAGTGTTTTATTATATAGTTTTGATATTTTAGTATTGCTGAACAAAGTAAAACATAAAATAAGGAAAGAGCATTAAATTAAAGAGGAAGTCTTCAAACTTTTGACCAGTAGTTTGCACGATTGATAAACATGTCTTTTTTTATGTCGACCATATGACTGAAATGCAGTCTCCAGCCATTTTCCCCGAATCGACTTGTGTCAAACTTATTGGCGTTAGTGCTCGACCTTGCCTCAAGCTTGGTCTTTGGTCTCAGCTGAGAGTTTCTTTTATTTATTTACTTATTTATTTTTGCTGCTAAGTTTGACTAGAAATAATCCATTCTTAAAAAAAAAAGCAGTTATTGGCAAAATGCCAAATGAAACCAACTGGCTGAAGTAAAGACATGACCTTGAAAGTACTTGATTGTTTTTTGACCTCGGTCTTGATTCATTTGAACTTGAACTTGACTTGACCCCCTTAAAAACAATTTTGACTCCCATCAAGCCTTGGTCTTGGAAAGTCTTAGTTTTTGACAAAAGTATTCTCGCCTACAGTGCTAGTATACCAATTACAGTGCTAGTATCTTTTACCAAAATAAATTAAATAAATAAATAAAAATGCAGCTGTTTTTAAGAAAAAGCAAGAAATAACATTCTAATTACTAACAGTGTTGGGTGTAACTCTTACTGCGTTAGAGCACTTTAATTACTGTTTTTTGATGTAACGAGTAATCTAACGTGTAAGGTCTACCATTTAAGTACTCAGTTATTTAGTTATATTTTCAAAAAAGTATCTCCGTTACTCGGAGAAATCCAATATTCAAACAATTTATGTAATCAGTGAGCCGGACAGCAGTGATTCCGTTATTGTGCATGTTATTCCACTGGTATACCTCTATCTCACCTATGCGGTTTGACCATGTGAGGACCGACGCGCGGAAAGATGGAAACATAATCACGGCGCCAAAACTCGCGGTGAATCATGATGAACCGTACTTACGGCCACCGCGCGAAACCACGTGGGTGGGATAGGGGTATTAGTAGGAAACAGATTATGGGCCAAACTTGGCTGAGTGATGATGGTAGAATAATTATAAAGGTCTTGACTAAAACAACATGCATGAGGAATCACAAAGGAGTTTTTATTTTCTGCAATGGAAAAGTACTCGAACTAGTTACTTTTATCAGAAAGTAACGCCGTAATGTAACTGATTACTTTTTAATGACAGTAATTTTGTAATATAATTACTTACTTTAAAAAGTAACATCTACCAGCACTGAATACTTACTGTAATACTCTATTTATTAAGGATCGCATGAATTAGCGGCAAATTAATGAGTAAAATTGACTTAAATGCTGTGCTATTTTTTAATTGATCATGTTTCTGTAGCGGTTGTTATATAAACCAAGGGTCATGTTTCTTTTATTTTCACTCATCCGATTGGCAATGCAAGGCAACATTGATCTGTGAGCCCAAATTAAACCCATGCCAATAATTAATTAGTTGACAGGCCTAATTTAGCTTCATGAACAAGACTGTCAGGGAGAAATTGATGACGTTGTGTCTGCCGGAAACCTGAGGAACCTTGTCCTGGTTTAGTCTGGTTTAGGAGTCTGAAATGAAGATTCCGCTTCCTCTAGGAGACAAGAACAAGGGTTTGTTTTAAATTTTCACCGGCTTAGCTGTGACAAAGAGTCGGCCTCTTTCGCCCCAGGCGAATGCCATGGTCTGGCTCGGTGCCGACGTCAGAGTTTAATTGATCCGTTATATAATGTGAGGGTCCCGCGCTGAGAAATACACTTGAAACAGAAGGAGCTCGTTAGGAAAACAAAAGGTCCATCTCGATGCCTTGATTGTGCCTGATTGAATGCACACACAATATCAAACTCCCTGCTGCAGTCAATAAATGTATTAAATGGCAGGGTACAAGGTTAGAACCTTATGTCAACAACTCAACTCTCTACATTTTTGGACATCTAACACTGATCCAGTCTATTCACGATGTGGGATTTTACTGATAAATGAGGCTGAACTATAAATCCTATCTTTACTAGAAGCACAGGAATCAAAAGCTCGCTCAATGTGCTGTTGACTTGCTCAGTAATTAGCTTCATATTCGCTGAGGCAGTGCTCTCATATTGTTAAGAGTGGCCGAACAGAACAGGAAAGATCAATACCTTGTGTCGGAATCTAACAAGCGGTCGATAGTACGGAGAAGTGAATCCGGGCCGAGCCTCTGCAACGAGGACGCTGCTGAAGAGCAGGACGGCCATCCAGGAACTTCTGAAGCCTCTCATTGGCTCCTTTCTGTTTAAAAAACAAAACAAAGCAACACAAATAAATCAAAACAATGGCAGATTTGGAGTCTCT
The DNA here is from genome assembly GCF_024256425.1 of Clarias gariepinus. Lineage (NCBI taxonomy): Eukaryota > Metazoa > Chordata > Actinopteri > Siluriformes > Clariidae > Clarias > Clarias gariepinus. Next base: position 6,366,483 of record NC_071109.1, on the reverse strand, counting down.
AAAGCACTTTGAGTTTAATCGCTGCTTAGCTCAGGATGGTGCATCAGGATCGAGGTGATTAGAGCAGACAATAGGAACTGCCAATCTGCAGCGGCTTTAAACTAATGCTGTCAGTATAAAACCCACATGCAAGATTCAATCTGTCTCAAATTAATTAAGGAAACAGAGGCCTTGTAAAGGAAGAAAGATTGAAAACAAATGATACACAACTCAGTCTCGGGGCATTACACACGTGATGTATAGCAAACTCAGCGAACTTTGGATTGAATGCCGTGGAGTTTGCATAATTTAACCACGCCCTCTATGTCCAATTAGTTGACATTGACATCAATAAGCGTAACACACTTCATGTGTAATGTAGCACTTTTACATTTATTCCAGAGTTTCACTAGTGCTTGGATTCCATCAAGGTAAAACGTTTTCTCAAAACCATGATTGCACTGCCTGGGGACTGTATGGGGGTGTTGCAATAACTTCCAGCTGACTTCATGTAGTGTGCAAGTGGTGTTGGTGAATGATTGTGTGTACTGTTCCCACAGACTGGGGCGTTTTTTCTGCAAGTTTGAAAAAAGTGATCCGTTACCTGATTTTTTATAGATCAGGCAGTCCACTCGTCAAATGTTCCCTGAGCCATTTAAGGAGTTCCTGGGAGGCCAGTGTGATTATGGCCTTAATTTTTTGAGAAAACCTTCTAACTATCTTCTGTTAATCTGATTTTAATTCAAAGTCCTGGTTTGACCTGAACGCCCAGTGACAGAAAGTGACAGAAAGGAGAGTTTCTGTTATTTTCATCCATTAAGTGTTGATGATTTTTCTTTAACAATACAATGTTTTATTTTTTTTATCCATCCATCGTTGAAATTATTGGTTGGCTGGAATGAATTTTGACTTCACGCAGTTGGTCATTGTTGTAAGAGAAAGTAACATCTCTGAGGACCCAACCTACTTGCAACTTACACACTGCCTACACTATTTGGAAGCATCAATCATCCCACAGCAGTCCTTGTCACCTCGTCCAGGATCGTCATTTTACTCTGTCTAGAAGTCCCATCACCGTACTGTGCTTAAAGTCTTCTGAATATTTCAATCAAATTAATTTCATCGCAAGTCCCACTTCGACTTGAACGCTCATTGCATAATAATTTTTTAAAAGTGATCTAGAAGGCTGAAGAGATGAAGTCTATTGGTGTGCAACTAATGTGCCACATAATCTTAGTATAAATACTTCTGTGCTAGACAGGCCCAGGGATTTATCAGAAAACATCCCTCAATAAACTCAAAATAAACTGCATTGTGTTTTTTTAAGCTAGTAGCTAAAAAAAGAAAGCATCCAGGACAATGCCCTGGAATTTTATTTATTTATTTATTTATTTATTTATTTAATATGAACAATATGGCACAATTGAGACTCTGCCTACGATAGTTATACTGTAGCGGTTGTTATATAAACCAAAGGTCATGGAGAGACCCACAGGTCACATACAGTAAGAGAAATGCCAGAGGACAATCATTGCTTGAATACTTTAAACAACCGGCATTTATGGAAGAGTGAGGAAGAGAAGTAATCCATTATGGAAAATAAACCAAAACAAACAAAAAGAAAACAAATGTACATCTAGCAAACTTGGGCGAAGCTAATTTTATCAGTCTCTTGGTACAAAGTTGAGTTTTGGTTGAAACTTGCTTGTTTGGTTGAGACTCCGTATTGTATCTCCATAGTGAAGCATGGTGGTGGTGGAATCATTTTTTGCAAATGCTGTTTATTAGTTCTAGGAACTTAGAAAGCAGTCAATAGGCACAGCCAAATGCAGTACAGTACTGTATGTGAGCCAGCCAAATCCTGTACCAGCCTTCTCTAGCTTTAAGACTTTATTAAATTATTATAGGCAATAATTAAATCTTCATTTGTGGATGGAAAATCTCTGGGGAGAATAGGCAGAAATCTAAAGCCACAGTGAACAGTTGAAGACGGAACAAAAATCAAATCCCTAGGATGATTTTGTCTGTGTTTACTGAGTGTTAGATAATTTTTTTTACTCTCCATTCTGTTTATTTTTGATAAAGAAATACTGAATCTCTTGACATTTATCTGCAGCATTTGATGCACTGCGCTGATGTCACGTAACCCTATTAAAGAAAGTTACTGTACACAAGGTAACTTTAATGTTGGACTGGAAATGTTTTTTTTTTTTATTATTATTATTATTATTATTATCTTGAATTGCAAATCTAAAATAAGAAGTTGGCTCGAAAAGCGCTTGTGCTAAGCAGAACGATGTCACCTGGCAGGTGTATCGGAATGTTTAATGGCGTCTCTTTCTAGGTCAGAAAAGTTTGCTTTATTATACAGTACAGTAAGTTGCGCCTCTGTGTTGCTTTATTATAAGTTACCAGTCAGTTTAATAAGCTTGACTCTTTTATAGCTCTTTTTAGCTTGAAGCTCTTTAGCACTGCGGTAACTGTTTTTCGTTTTAAGCCATTCATTATTAATGCATATTTTTAGCAGAAAGGGAGCAAGCATTTAAAAGGAAACTGTAACTAGCAGTACTGTATATAGTAGTAATAAACTCCATTATCACATGCAAACCACTTGTCTTCATATAAATACACGAACAGCTTGATGAATATTTCATCATTCTTTAAATGAGAATCAGATTTATGATGGTCTTGTTACTGTATGTCGAGGTAGTTAGGTCGAGTGTATTACTTGTTTTCAGCAAGGTAGTAGACGAGCAAAATCTAAGCCGCCTGTGTGTGTCCAAGTTTAGGATTCAGTCAGCATATTTTAGACTCTGATAGTATGTTCTCTCGTGGGAAACGACTGGCAAGAGAAAGCAGAGAGTTGAGTAGAAAAACAGGGACAGGGAAGACGAGGACAAGATTGAAAAGCTGTTACTCCGACTATAGGGACAGTCATCATAACTTCACCTTGTGTCCATAAATCGGCCGTGGCATGGTAAAGCGATTCGGCATTGACTTTTAAATGAGATGTATCTATCACCCGCGATGTACGCGATGAATCACATGCTGACAGGATCCCAGCATGCATCACAGCCTCAGGCAAATGGGGTTTTTCTAAGAGTGCTTAGCCCAAAGCAACTGCTCTGGGCTGAACACAGCGGTGCTCAGAAATTTTCCAAAACACAAATGGGTTCATCGAGATCTAGTAAAAATAGGATTAATATTCAAACCATTTTCTGGCTTCCATCTTCAATTACAGAAGTCAAAATGTTCTGTAAAAAGTCCATAGCCTTTATATTATGTATAGTGAATGCTGTAGGGAAGACAGAACTCGCTGATATTAAGTCTTAAGAGTGGCAAGGTTGAGTCAAAATGTGGCCAAGTCAAGACCAAAACCATCAAATCCTTTTGAGGCCAAGTCTTTACTTAGGTCAAAAAGGGTATTAGCCAGAACTGTCCCAGAACCCGGCCAGCTAGAATCAATCTGGACAATAGATTTAGAAGACAATCTTATTAAGCAAAACCCAAGATAAAGAAATGCGCAAGTCTACAGCCATAACAGGAGTGTCATTTTTTCGAGGAAATATCCCTATATTCATCTATTCATCCATCCATTCATCAGTCCATCCATTATCTTTAACACTTTTCCTGTGTAGTCTTGTGAACTGCCTGAAGTCTATCCCAGGGAAATATGAGCACAAGGTAGAATGTTCACTTGCACAGAGAACAATCACCCAATCATACACTATGGGCAATTTAGAGATGCTAATCAACCTAGATGGCATATCTGTGAACTGCTGGAGGGGAAACTGGAGTACCTGGAGGAAACCCACCATTCAAACCAGGTCTGTTCTGGTCTCCCAGACCAGATGGAAGATTTAAACCTCCTGTTGGGCGACAGTGCTAACCACTAAGCCACCATGCCAGGGTGATATACGAGAGATGTTTAAGTACAACCGGGACTTGTGATGAAATGTATCATAAAAAAGGCTTAAAACTAACCGACATTTACAGAAGAATTTCATCACTGCTGTGAAGAATTAGCTTTTGGAATGGTTGATCCTGGAAAACCAATGGATAAATGATTTCCAAATTGTGGATGAGACACAACTCTCTATAGGAATTTTCTACACAATTATTCCATAACATGAAACTTGTCTGGGAGCTATTCCCACATTCCCATACAGTCCTGACCTTACTCTTAGCTATTTTCACATGTTTGGGCCATTTAAGGAGTTCCTGGGAGGCCAGCGTGATCATGGCTCCAATGTATTGAGAAAAGCTTGTAACTGCCTTCTATTATTCGGATAAAATATTATAAAATGTCCTTTATTTCTGAAACATGAATAAAGGACAGAAAGAAAAGTTCCTGTTACTTTAATCAATTCACTGTTGATTATTTATCTTTTTAACATTACAAAGTTTTTCTGCTTTTTAACCATTCATGGTTGAAATTAATGGTTACCTGCCATGAATTTTGACTTCCACGCAGTTGCTCATTGTTGTAAGGGAAAGTAACATCTCTGAGGACCCAACCTACTTGCAACTTACACACTGCCTACACTATCTGAGAGCATCCATCATCCTACAGCACAAATATTTGGCCTGTGAGGAGGAACTGGAGAAACCAGTAAACACAGGGAGAACATGCAAACACCACAAGGCAAAAAAAACAAACATCTAAACAAGTCTGTCAATTTAACTCATTAAGAGAGTCATTGTTTCCCTGCAATAAGCAAATCAGCTGATTGATTTTTAGCGCAAGCCAGGAGCAGTTCAGGCCAAACAACTTTAATGGGAAATGGACATAATATTGCAATAAAATAATTAGAATCTTGCAGTGATTAATTTGTCTTTATGTCCAGTTCATCTAACTTAACGTTACCGCAAATGTAAGTTGATGGAAAACAAATAGGGCTGTCATTTCTGCTTTGTGCTATCTCTCTCTCGCTGTTTTATTTATTTTATTATTTTTTTTTTTAATCACAAGCTCTAATTTCTGACTGTATGCACAAGCAAGGTTTGTTTAGCAGAAAAAAAGGAAAAAATATTCTTTAAAAACATGATATAGTGTAACATATCAGGGTATGTTTACACAAATTGAATAACTGAATGCCTTTTGGAAATGTAGGATTTTGGTTACAGCAACAATAGCTTGTATAAAACAGAGGTTGTATAGTTTGCATCTGAACAGAGGCAGTAATCTGATTAGCTTTTTCTTGCCTTTAATCCTAAAAAAAAAAAAAAAAAAATCACAATATTTTTACAATCAATCTTTAATCACTCATTTGGCTCAGCTCTGCCCAAGTAGTCCTGGCTATAATTAATTTGTCTTGGTGGAAATGTTCTGACAGCTCACCTAAAACATTCTACATCAAACTGCTTTCCCAATGAGAGACAAATTCAACCTTGTTCTGCAAAACCACCAAAGCTGTTACTATAATTGTTACTATAAACATTATAATAAACTGCAATTTGGCGGCACAGTGGCTAATAAGTTATCCCTGTTGGCTTGCAGCTCCAAGTTCGATCCTGGGTTCGATTCCTGCGTTGGGTCTGAGATGTTCCTAAATGGATGGATGGATGCTGGAAAAATTACAATGTACAGTAATGCTTATTAAGCTTTCTTGAGGCTAATGTTGCTAACTGTAGCTTGTATTGGGTGTTTAGTTGCAACTGATCCATTGAGTTTGGATATGAACATTATTTTAAACTGTTTAGCAATATAAGAGAGCTAAAGATAAATAGGTTTCCAGCCAACTGCTAACAGCTAACCGAGATTTCAACTTTTAGTTGTGTTTTGGCTTTTACACAGCTAAACTTTGAGGAAGTCATTAAAAGAATGGATTGAAACTTCTAAATATACGCAATTAAATCAGTTGGTACTGATTTAGCAAAGGGGTTTTTGGGGCCAAATTCCATCCATCTATTTAGGAACCTCTCTTGTCCAACTGAGGAGGCTGTGATAGGACCTCTGATCCACATTCACACACTATGGGCAATTAGGAAACATCAATTAGCCTAACCTGCATGTCTTTAGATTGTGGGATGAAACCAGAGTACACAGAGGAAACCCACCAAGCGCGGAGAGAACATACAAACTTAATGCACGCAGACCCCAAGGAGAGGATTGGACTCGGACCCTGGAGGTGCAAGGTGAGAGGGCTAACCACTAAGCCACTGTGCCGCCTAATTTAAAGTTACAGACACTAAAATGGCAAGAAAATCTCAAGCTAATGCAAGAAAATCTCAAGCTATATATACTGTATGACACTCCGGCAATATAACTGATTTATTAACAACTTAAGTTAAAAATTTTAAACTTCGTCCACTCGGTTCTGTGAACAAATCATCTGTATGCAGCTGACACATGAGTTTCAAGGCCCTAGTGCAGGTCCTAAAGGCAGATTTGTGAGTCTTCAGCATTGGGTTAAAGGAATAAAAACAGAAGCATATGTTATCCGAGTTCATTTATTATTCAGGGAAGTACTCTGAACTTTCCGTGAACCTCTGCGCTTTTAGAATTGCGCTTACATTAGATCGATGAGCGTTTTTAGACACCAAGGTCACCCTTTGTCCTGCTGGCTCAGACAGTGTGACCGCTATTAGCATTGATTTGACTCTAAATACCTGAATATAGATTGTTGATATATGTCAGTGCAGAGCGCTTTTTCCACTGACTCGTCTTTTCTTTAGTAAGCGATGAGGAAGAAGTGGTCAGTCTGAATTGGTATCAGTCTAAAGTACCAGACAGGAGCTGCTATTTCTGTGAAATTTTGTTGTTTTTAGACCTCAGAAAAAAAGAAAAAATCCACATAAAATTGGCTCAAGTTTGCAAACTGTGAATAAAACACTAGACTGTGTTAAACTAAAGTTCAAAATGCAGCTTAATAAAAGTGATTTATTGCTTTGAACTTTAGAAAAGGCGTCACTGGATCCGTAAAACGATGGCTCTGCTGGCTGCAGCTTCGTTATCATGGATATTTCCTGTTTCCTTCCTGTTTGTCCTGCACGTCTGCTAGTCTTAATGTTTTGATTCTTGTACATTTTCGACCTGGATGGATTTGCTTTTTTCTTTCAGCCTAGTTCTTTCAGAAGTGTGAAGATTGTAGGATTAAGGGAATGCAGGACCAGTGTTTTACTCTTGCTTATTATCGAATCCTGTAATCGCTACCAATGTCAGGGGCAGAGTGCAGACAGATAACAACGAACCAGAATAATCCATAATCTAAACATAAAAAACAGACAAAAGGTTAAAACTGTTTAAAAGAAAGTAACATTGAACACTGGAAACTAAGGTTCATAAAGGCACGTTAATTATGAATGATAACTTCACATTGATGAAATCCATTGAGGGAAGAGAAGAGTATACTTTGACAAACGAATAAAGGGCTACCTCTATTATTATCATTGTAACTAAATTAATAAGCTACAACACTAACATACCTGCCAGGTGAAATTAATAACATTGGTTATAAATTATATTCCAGTAAACCGGTGGCAGGATCATGAGTATCCTTTCACCATCTACTGTATGCATTTATATTACATTTATAAAAATTTTATTTTTATTCATTTTATTATTATTATTATTATTATTATTATTATTATTATTCATTATTTTATTAGATTACAATGTTATTTTATTATTTATGTGAAGCACTTTGGGGCATTCATGTTGTTTAAAGTGCTATACAAATAAAGTTGAGTTGAGAGTTGAGTTGAGTTAAGCAGTTAAGGGGTTAAGGGCCTTGCTCAAGGGCCCAACAGTGACTACTTGGTAGTGGTTGTGGTGTTAAAACCTTGGACTTTCCGGTTAGTAGTCTGATGCTTAAACTACTGAGTTACCCGTGGGTTAGGGTTAGGGTTAGGATTAGGGTTAACCCTAACCACACGCTGCCGTTACATTCATGCAAATAAACGTCACTTAATTAGTACAATTATGTGAGGAAAGCAATGGCGCTTGACAATTACACAAAGTTGGTCATTCTAAATCTGTGACTTCTAGATTATTGCATCTTTACAATGTCACAAACTCATTTAAATCCCTCAAGAAGGCTGGTCGTCCACAAAAGACACATGCAAGATGGGGCCAGGGGTAGCTCAGTGGTTAAGGCATTGGACTACGGTTCGGAAGATCCCAGGTTCAAACCCCACAACCACCAAGTTGCTACTGTTGGGCCCTTGAGCAAGGCCCTTAACCCTCAACTGCTCAGATGTGTAATGAGATAAAAATGTAAGTCGCTCTGGATAAGAGCATCTGCCAAATGCCTAAATGTAAATAAGACAGGATAATGCGGAGATCTAATCTCACTTTTTTGTTTAACACTGCAGCTGGAATTGCTTACTAGTTAAGCGCTGAACAGAGTAAGGATCTGTCTCATCATATGGTGTCTCAACGTTTAGGAGAATTTGGACTGAAAGCTCACTCTGCAGTGACCAAACCTCTCATTAGCAGAAAGACTCAAGGCGATTGTTGTGTGGCATGTTGTGTAGACAGAGGACGACTGGTCCAAAGTTCACATTATTGATGTAAGCAGTTTAATTTAGTTGGGTCCGATGGGAAATATTATGTTCGTCATTAAACTTGGGAAAAGACTGAACCCAAAGTGTGTAGAGAAGTCAGTAAAAGAGGGGAAGAGTCATGATTTGGGGGATGTTTTCTGCAGAAGCCTCTTATACAGCTACATGGCAGAGTGAACTCAAAGACAGCAATTTTCATGCATGACACCGTCGCCTGTCACACAGCACAACGGGTATCGCAGTTCCTTGAAGTTAAAAACACTGAAATACTGAAATGGCCGGCCCAGAGTCCTGATCGAAACCCAGTAGAAAAACCTCTGGAGGCAAAGTTATGGCCAAGAAACCCAGTGTGATGTCCTGTGGCTGTATTCTTTCTCTGTGCTACGGTCATGGCTGTTTTCTAATTTTGATCATTGTGTTTTCTACGAAATAAAGTGCCTTGATTATTTTGTAAAACCCTGTTCTATTACCGTGGAATAGCCATGACAAAAAATCTTTAAATGTTGAGCAATAAAGATTATGTTATTATTGAATAAAAGGAAAAAGAGTTAGTAGAGTCACAGTAAAGTAGAAATAGGTAAAAAAGTTAAAGCTAAAAATAATCTGATCAGCTTTAATGTAATCATGTGATATTATTATTTCAGGTTGAAGCCCACGTACCTGATTGCCAAAGAAAGATAAACTCCTGAACTGTAATTTTACTGAATTGTTAGTTTGGTGTGACAATGTATGGTATAGCAAGATTTTAAATCTACTGTCATTTCATTTTATTACAATCAATAGGAAAGAGAGAATAAAAAACAATTTATGTTTACGCCTTACTTACGCTAAGTTGTACTTCTTTTGTTGTCAGCCAAATACGTTCCCTGTTCGATAATCGGAAAAAGAAAAATCGAAAAACTAGACCGGATAAAAATTAGGTTTTGTCTTATAACCACTCTAGCAAGTTAAAATTCACTTATACCACTTCAGCTCTGTTATTTCAGCAAAAGTGAAATTATAAAGTAATCCCAGTAAAAAAATATTCAGTTTAGCTTCTCTAATTATTATCTATTGGAGCAGGAGTTTGTTTACAATAAGTAATTAGTGAATTAATCGCTTATTTTACAGTAGATTATTAAATCCGACACATAACTGTTTATAACATCACTTTTACTCAACGTTTTGATTTTACGTACTGTATGGTGCAGGTTAAACATTAGTCAGATATCTTAGTGCTGCAAAGGTTTCATTTAATTCTGCCTGGACAGTTTTGTGTGATGCTGTGACAAAATCAGACTAGACAGACAGACAGACTTTTTTCTGGTCCTCCAATGTAATAACCGTAAAGATATAATTGAAAGTTCTGACCATCATACAGACAAAAAAAATCATTTACATTAAAGAAGAAATGATCAATAGCACCTCAGAATTTTTATTTATATATATTTTTTTTTACCAAAGTGGTAATATTTACAGTTTGGCCATGACATTTAGAATTTTGCTCTCTTGCTCTACTGGAATACATGAGCTTTTTTTTTAAATCAAACCAAACGGGACTAAAATTCACCCAGCGGAAAGGACAATTCACTGAAGGTGAACGGACACGGGAAATAAAAGACACTCATTTGCATGTGCCAGTGGTTACTTTTGCCTAACCAAGGTGGACTTAGACCAAAACCTGGACTTTTCTTGAGCCTAGGTCTTATAAACCAAGAGCAAACAAGTGGGCGGGGCTGCGATGTCTCTGACTGGTGAAATGAAGTCACTGTTTGTTTTTAAGAAACAATCAAACAGGATTTTTGTCTCATTATTTACTTTACTGTTTCTCAGAGGATGTCTGGTAAAAAAAAAAATGCAAAGCAATTTTTTTAAAGTAATAACAAAAATAAAACTCATCTACTCATCTCATTTACCTGATGTATGCTAGCTTCTCTTGGGCCGATTCTTACAGTGGGTATAAATAAATCATATTAAATTCATAGGAATGATGAATGAATTCTTGGTAGCGAAGTTGCCAACTCTGGATTCCCTGTGAATAATTTTCGTTCTGTTTATTCTTATTTTTTTCTTTTCCATATGGTTCCTACAGTATTAGATTGATAATAATTTTATTATAATGTACCATAAGATACAACCACTTTTGAAGACTTCTGGTTGATTTCACCTAATATTTCACTAATAATGAAAAAAGTTCATTTTTGGCTAAGAAGTTAGCACTGTTGTCTTGCTGTTGCCAGCGTTGGGGTTCGATATATGGTTCGTTTGCCCTGTCTCCAGGGCTGAGATGATAATATTATAAAACACTGACAATTTGTTACAATTTTATTTGTATTTTTTATACATTGAGTGATTATTTATTCTATTAAATGAACATAAAATCTATTTGCCACATATTATACAATCATTTTTTCATAAAGTTATACTGTGTGTAGAGATCTCTAATGAGCATGTGACCTGCACTTAGGTTTCTGTGAAGGTTGACATGCTGGCTGATCATCATGTGATCGCGTGTCCTGTTTTTTAGCCAGATTAAAACAAGAGCTTTATCCTAATCCTAATCCTAATCCTGGCCCATAAATATCCCTGACCTTAAATCCTGTCCAGGTAAGAAAAATATGACTACAAAATAATAAACTATAATTTTGGCCTTGTTTGTTGTTTTATATACTTTATATAGTAAATATAAGTAAGAATTAGTACATTAGTATATTGTGTTTTTATGTACGTTGCGTATATACTAATTCCAAGTCGGACTTCATATGCTTATTTAATAAGAAAAAAATAATTTATTTGATTTAATTTGATAACATATATTTGATAAAGAATGCAACAAATGAATTATGTTTAAGATTAAAACAAGACAACAATATAAACAAAAATGTCTCTGTCACCAAATATATTCTTCTACAGTAGGTACTAAATTGCATGACTTATACTTCTTGGAATCTACTTTTACTTCTAAAGCTATGAAGAAAAAAATGATTTAGACATTTGACCTTGTTGTGACCTTGACTGTTTAAATCGCGTCCTAAGGCTGCTTTCACACTAGTACCTGGGTACGACTGCTCCCCCTGTTTTCACATTGCTCCGTACCTGAGTACACTTGTGTATTTACACTCTCTGATACAGCAGCACCTTGTTGGCTTGCAAGCCTCCGATAAACCTGAAAAAATCAAGTCGACCTTTGCACTATGCCTAATATTACTGATATTCTGGAGAAAATGTCAACAGTGACCGTTATCCTACTTTATCAGCTATGGCTGTGAAGTTCAAAGGAGGAGAATCAGCGATTGCTGCACGCACACAGAGATATCGGAGCAGACAGATGGCGCTGATGATGTCGGTTCTTCACAGTGGTTCATTTTCATCTTTTTGGAATGGTTAGCTTTCATATTTGGTTCCAGCTGTGCTCCTGAGCGGAGTTCACCATGGCTGAGCAGGGATCAGCGACCCATGCTCGAGGTGATTTCAAGCACAGTATACTGATCCCTGCCCGAGCCCAGTACAGAACGCTCACGTTACTCAAACATACCTGATTTGGACCCGAGTCTGAGTAGTGTGAAAGACTGTTCTCTTAGCAAAGTTAACACAGGTCTCAGAGCTCCTCCAAAATACAGGATGTGTCTACATTAATGCTCCAGCTCAAATAATCATTTATTTATCATCTATACCGCTTATCCTGTACAGGGTCACAAGGTCCTGGAGCCTATCCCAGGAAACTTTGGATATAACGAGGGGTACACCATGGACAGGGTGCCAATCCATCGTAGACCGCACACACACACAGACACACACACACTATGACCAATTTAAAAAAGACATCCTACTTCATCTACATGTCCTTGGACTGTGGGAGGAAACCCAATCAGCACAGGAAAAACATGCAAACTCTATGCACACACAGACCTGAGGTGGGAATCGAACCCAGACCTGGTGGTGCAAGGCGAAAGTGCTAACCACTAAGCCACCAAACTGCCTCTAACTCATATGCTCCTCAGATAAAGTGTTTGTTCAGAGCTTAATCTCGCTTTATTACACTCCTCCTCCAAATGCACCATTAAGTTTTTTATGTAAATATGCTACTGTCGAGCCCCGCCCCCACACTGCCTATCCTCCGGAGAACAGGAAGACGTGGTCAAGGGCACATTAGGGGAAGAAATAAAATTTAGCTTTGTTTAAGTCCAGGCCAGTACAAATATGGAAAAAAAAACACAAATTGTTTTTTTTTTCTCTTTTTAAAACTGTTCCTTTTTTATATTTGTTTTGCTTGCACATGCACAACGGAGATTCATCTGTCTAAAAATCTACTTCAAACTGTCACTACTGTCACCACTGGTATGCTCATTATGGATCTAAACCTTTATTCGTATTTCCCTCTGAAGCACACAGCACACACACACACACACACACATACAAAACCTCCTTCAGCTACACGCCGTCAACTCCATCACCGTTACATGTTCAAACGTGCTAATCCAGCTCCGAGATGATTCACTTATTAAAGTAGTGAATCTCTCATCCGAGTCAAGACCACAAACTGCATTTCAATGGATTTCTGAAACGGAGCGATCCAGCCGGAAAGCGAACACGGAGCAGACGTGGTATTATTGTTAAACAGAGCGTGATCGCACGCCGCAATGTTTTTGTAATAAAAGGAGTCAAGTCTCTCTGGAATCTAAATGCAGCCAATTCGAGCCCCTGCTCAAGAAGAAAACGTCTCTCCCTGGACGTTCACGCAAACGGCCAGAGGTATCGAACGGCTCACGGCTCAGTCCCGCTCATCACGTCTGCTCCGGCATGCCGGTGAAGATAATATGCGACGGTTGACCTCAACAACAACAACAACAAAAAAAAGTAATACAAGAGTTCCTCCAAGGTCCGAGTCCAAGGATTTCACCGAACTCACATCTAATCAGCTCCTTTTGCTTTCTTAAACGTGGACGAGATAAAAACAGAACAGAGACTGGAGCATTGTGAGAAATAAATCTCAGCTTTCTCAAGGTTACATCTTTTGTTTTTATCCTATTTTTAACCCTAATCAGCTACTCCGTATTCTGCATGGTTCTAGCGTTCAGACGCCTCTACGCTTGGTCATCTAGGTCACATGACCAAAGAACTAAAGCTGCTGAAATTGTTTCGTTTGCAATCAGAGAGAGAGAGGGAGCGGGAGGGAGAGAGAACAGGCATTAGAGGTCGGCTAATCACTTCAGCGAAGCACTCAAACTCATTTTTTAACCTCTCCACACTTTGATGGCTTTGATCATTCTCTCCTCTGCTGCTCAACATCTAAGAAAAAAAAGAAATATATACCAGTTGCTATGAAATATGCATGCAATACCTGGTAGCAGAGTGACAGACCTCCTCCCCATGAAACCTTTACTCCCGGTGACATTTTTGTCAGATAGTCATGATACATTATACAATAAAATAGCAATATGTGCCGAGCTCCCATGACGTCGCAAGGCATTAATCCGACTGGTTTATGTGTTATGGACAACACCTGATTTAGATCTGATG